>NC_021166.2:33083999-33101864 GCF_000331145.2 Cicer arietinum | reverse complement strand
TTCAAAGCGATGGTGTATTTTTTTTTTCAAAAGAAATTAAACTGAAACAGAGAAATAAACAAGAAAATGCCTTTGGATAAATAATTGAGTCATTATAATTTACAAGCAGCGGAAAAGTTTCTCCAAATATAAATCCAAAGCATTTACACAACAACAAATGGTACATGGGACCCATTCAAATAAGATGTCAAACTGACAATATTAGTATAAGTACAGTTTTCCAAATCAAAATACTCCAACCCAAAAAGTAGGACGTCTAGTCCCTATACATCAACCTAATCTGATCATCCTACCAAAAACTATACACCCTGAGTGATCTCCACGCGCCCCGTGAGATCCTCCTAACGTAGCTGCAGTCAAGCGTTCCCCTCTCCATTCCCGTCCGTAGGGTACGAACCGGTAGGATCGTCCTGACTCTCATCTGAGGGCGAAGCCCAGATTTCCACAATAATTGTAAAGGGTCACCAACCGAAATTAACAGATAACACATAACATTTAAGTTTTAAATGCACAAAATAACCTTTCAACTAAGCATGCACCTTAAAAGGATTTTCCATATGCTAAAAGTTCATATAATGCTTGTCAATTAACAATGAACTCAAAATGAAGTTCTCAAACCATCAAGTAATACATAACTGACCAAAGCATTGATAAATCAATTGAGCAATCGATTATCTAACTCAAAATAAGGACTTTTGCTGAGCCAATCGATTGCCAAATCGATTTGGTCAGTTCTGCTGAGTTTCTGCATGACCAAATCGATTTCTAAGTCGATTTTGTCAGTTTTGATGAGTCCCTGTGTTGCCAAATCGATTTCCAAATCGATTTTGGCAGTTTTGCTGAGTTCCTGCCTCTCTGCCAATCGATTTCCAAATCGATTTCTTAAAAGATTTTGAAAGATATATTTATACAATCGATTGGCAAATCGATTAGGTTAAAATAGTGAACTTCCTGCAACTCATCCAATCGATTGGGAAATCGATTTCCCTCATCATTTTTCCAAAAATTCTTGTATTCGAATACATACTTTTCCAGAAATTCTTGTATTCAAATACAATATGTGTAGTCGAATACACGTTCCCAGAATAATGTGTATTCGAATACAACTAGGTGTAGTCGAATACACATTCGCGTTTTTGCCCAGATATAAAAGTTGTTTCACATTTTAGGGTTATTTTACATTTGGTATTCGAATACACAGTTGTCTATTCTCCTCTCCTCTCCCAAAATCTCGTCCATCCTGCTTTCACTCAGTTACCCATTCACCCAACCTTGCATACTACATCAATCCTTACTTCTTTCTTGGCATTTACAATCAGATTTCTCACATTTCTCTCAAACCCATTTTTCACCAAAACCTCCTTTCTCACCATGGATGCTCGAAAAACGAGGACCAAGAACCAAGCATGCAGCAGTGGGTCCTTCAAGAAAATGAACAAGGAATCCCAACATCACGGATTTATCCCGGCTTCTACACACACCGGAAGAAATTGATCGTTTTCGCACATTCTACTCTGACAAGTGACTTATCATTCCAAAATATGGTACTTTAAACTTTTTCTCTGCCTTTAACTTTCCTAAGTTACTCAAGGCACAACATGTTGAAGAGTTTATAGGCTACAAAGGTATGTCTATCCTGACTTAGTTAGGGTTTTTTATTGCAATCTCATCCAAGATGGAAAAATGATGGTATCTCGAGTTAAGGGTAAAACCATTCGGTTAAATACCAAAACTATAGGCGAAATTCTAAACATTCCCTTTAACGGTCAAAAGTTTTGTCCCAACAACTTGTGTGAATGGGCTGATATCTCTAAGTATGATGCATATGTTGCCCTATGTCAGTTTGACAGACGCACAATGGAACAAAAGCGGACTCAGACTGGTTCCAAATATGCCCAGCAACGGTATGGAGTGGGATATCTTACCGTTGATAATCGCCTTTTGCACTATTTCCTTAGCTACATTCTGGTTCCGAAGGCTGGAAATTACTCCCAAATTTCAGAGTTTCAATTACAAATTATGAATTTCATATATGAAGGTTGTCAACTAAATTGGGCATATTTTGTGAAATCTGTCATGTTTGGATCCCGAGAGGCAATTGGCTTACCATATGCGAAGGAAGTGTCCCTGATTTTAGAACACTTTGGGGTGGACTTCTCTAATGAAGTCATGTATACACCCACAAAAGAAAATATGTTGGATTTGGGCATCCTGCCTAGCATGGGGATAGTATGGAATGAGCAACTTAACTCTTTTGTGCATAAAGGAGATTATGATCAACCATCTGATGCTGCTCCTGAAGACACTGCTGGACCCTCCAATGCTGCTGCCCAAGCTGATGAAGATGATGAGGATACAGCCTCTGATGATGAATATATCTCCAATCAAATGCTCATGGCTCGCCTTGATTCTTTTCAAACCTTCTTTCAAACTCAATTCGAAAATCTAACCACTTCTGTCAACATTCGCTTCCAGAACATTGAAACTACTATTGCTCGCAACCATGACGAGTTATCTCAAGACATTAGTAGCTTATCTGACAAACTTGATCATTTTCACATTCCAACGGATTTTGATCGAACAAGGATTCTATTATGATTTGTAGTTTGTTCATGTCTTAATTTGTAGTTTGTCTTATGGTGTGCTTTATGTACTAAGTTGAACCTTGTTAAACACATGTTGACTATTTTGATGTACTTAATTAAAATTGCCTTCATCCTTCGTTATGTCAATTTTTTATTATGTGTACTACTTTTATCTTTACTTGTGTGCATATTCTTGCATATGTATGTCTCTATATTTTTCCTTCTTTTTGATCATGTCAAAAGGGGGAGAATATTTGGTATTGTTATTGCCTTACACATCTTGTAGGTTCTCAAACAATTTTTTCAATTAATCACATACAACGGGGAGTAAGCATATACTACGGGGGAGCAATGGTTCGAATTATACAATCTCTCCACAACAATAACATTTTGTCATAATCAAAAAGGGGGAGAATGTAAAACTACATGTTTTTTATGAAGACAAAGATCAACAATTATGGTCAATGCAACAAGATCAAAAAGAAGATCAAATATCTTCATTAATAAGCTTCAAATCCAAACATTAAATGTTAAAATGTAAAGGTATATGATACAAACCAATATTTCAATTACATGAGAACAAGTCATATTTACATATGCATTTAAAGTATTTTCTAAAGTCAAAACAAAATTAACAAAGTCTTAAAATTCATGTTTTTGACAAAATGCATAAGTGTATTCGAATACAGCATCTTGTATTCGAATACAAAGCAAGTCAGAAGCAAAAGTCTCAAAGTTGTATTCGACTACGACTATGTTTAGTCGACTACACTGCAAGTCAGTGGCCAAAATCCCTATATTTGTATTCGACTACAACCATCTGTAATCGAATACAAAGTAAGTCAGTGGCAAATTTTCACTAATCTGTATTCGACTACACACATGTGTATTCGAATACAAGGTATAAATTTTGAATATTTTTGAACGTTACAAAGAGGTGCATTCGAATACACACATCCTGTATTCGAATACAACTGGAAGCAATACAATTTTTCAGATCTGGAATGGCTCAAAATCATTGTATTCTTGCATCAACCTCTTGGGTCAATGGCCACGAATCTGAAGAGATATTTATGGAGTATAAATACCCCATAACTTCAGATCAAACAAGACACAATCCTTGAATCAAAACCTTGAACAACTTTGAACAAATACTGATTTTTAACAAAGTACTTGCATTTCATTTTCATATCATTCAGAAAGGTTCTCAAGTACTTGAATTGTTATTGGATTGTTTATCAATATACCTCTCCTTATTCTTATTCAAATCATATTGTATCACTTGTAAAAGAAAGGAATACTTTCTTAAAAATAGCTTAATCTATGATAGTGGTGTGCTATCTTAGAAGTGTTGTTAGAAGTTCGTAGCAAGAATCCCAGGGTGGGAGTTGTACATTTTCTGACAATTAGTGGATCAATCTCTTGTGGTGTGCAAGAGGATTGGACGTACCCTTGGTTATAAGGGGAACCAGGATAAATCTATTGTGTTCATCTATTTACTGCATCTTCCTATTAGTAGACATTATATTAACTCAGAAAATTCAACTACCGTATCACTAAAAACAAGAAAATTTACTAACACCTAATTCACCCCCCCTCAAGGGAGTACCTTATATACTTACAGATTGCAAAACCATTTCGAAACTCAAGTCATCATTGTGATTATGCTATAATTGCTAAGTGTGGTTGTTTGGATTTGTGTGTAAGTGTTGATTGATTTCAAAACCCTTTTAAAAGCTGAATTTTGCATGATTCTTTGACAAAAGATTTACCGTACTTAATATAATTTATTTATCGACGAATAATTTTAATGGGGGCATCAAAAGATATTTTTGGGAATTAAACTCACAAAATAACAATACTTGGCTAAAAAGCCTCAGAGTTCAATACCAAACTTCGCCAAATACATAAATTAGAATTTAAAACTATGGGTCTTACAGTAACATTCGGTGGAACGAACTCGGGTATCATCTGAGGGCAAAGCCCAATTTCCACAATAATGTAAAGGGTCGCCAACCGAAACTAACAAATAACATTTAACACTTACGTCATAAAGACAAGCAATTACATTTAGCAATTACAGCATGATAACAAACAGTAACAGAGTATGTATATACAATTATCATATGATAACAAACATGACTCGCGTGCCAAACACCCTAATGCAATGCTTATATACACATGATGTATTCGAATACAACAGTGCAGTTTTGTTAAAAACTTCATTTTTCAACTTTGTTTATGCATGTTTGGCATATGGAAACCCTTTTAAGGTGCATCCTAAGTTAAAAGGTTATTTTGTGCATTTAAAAACTTAAATGTTATGTGTTAATTGTTAATTTCAGTTTGTGACCCTTTACAACTATTGTGGAAATCTGGGCTTTGCCCGCATATGAGAACTAGGACCATCCTACCAGTTAGTACCCTGTGGATGGGAATGAAGTTGGACACACCTGACTGGAGCTGTGTTAGGAGGATCTTCCGGGCTGCGTGAAGATCACTCGGGATGTATAGTTTTTGTAGAATGATCAGATTAGGTTGAGGTATAGGGACTAGAAGTCTTTCTTTTGGGATGTGTTTATTTTAATTTGGAAGACTGTACCTATACCAATATTGTCAGCTTGACATTTTATTTTTGATGGATTCCATGTACCACTTTTTGATGTGTAAATACTTTGGATTCGTGTTTCAAAAACTATTCCGCTGCTTGTAAATTATGTTGACTTATTTGTCGTTGTGTTACGACTTAAATATTTATCCAAAAGTATTTTCTTCTTTAAAAATCGAGGTGTTTCGTTGGTCAAGGTGATTTGGAACCCAATTACTGGAGATGCGACATGGGAACTGGAGAGCAAGATGAGAGAACAACACCCTAGGTTATTTATTGACGCGTAGTTTTGAGGACAAAAATAATTTTAGGGGGGTAGTAATGTAAGACCCATAATTTTAAATTATACTTTATGTATTTTAGTGTATTTTGGTATTGAACTCCGAGGCTTTTTAGCCAAGTTATTAATATTTTGTGAGTTTAAATGCCCAAAAATATATTTTGATGCCTCGATTAAAATTATTCGTCGATAAATACATTAAATTAAGTACGGTGAATCTTTTTTGTAGAATTTAATTCTGGGCAGTTTAGTTAAAAATATCTCAGGGTGCTGAAAGTTGTATCTGTCAATTTAGTTGCGACGAGACTAGATATTTTTATCAAATGGTTTGAGAGGTTATAGGTGAAATGGTAATTTTGATAAATATCTAGATATTTGGATATTTGTTAAGTTATAATTAATATATATAAATACATATATATGTTTGGAAGGAAAAGAAAAAAAAGAAAGGAAAAGGAAAATAGAAAGAAAGGAAACAGAAAAGGGAGAAAAGGAAATAGAAAGGAAAGAGAATAGAAGAAAGGAAAAAGAAAACAGAGGAAAGAAAACGTTCCTCTCCCTGCTGCCTCGCGTGCGAAACTTCTTCTTTCTCCAACCTTCAACTATTTCCTCTATTTTAAAGCTTGCTAAGTAAATCTAGCAAAGCCATTTGCTCGGTAGTTTCCTCCCGGCTTCATTCTTCCTATTTGATTCGAAAATGAAGAAAAACGGTATTAGGGATTTTCAAATCGTCAAACACAAACCCCCACTTTTCTACTAGATCTAAGCTTCGTTTCGAGAAGAGATAGAAGAGGAAGTTGCTCACCTCCACGCTACGACGCTAGTGAACTAACTTTGGAAGTGACGTCACGAGCAGAGATTTTATCAGAATTACTCGCGGTACCGTAATCGCTCATTGAAGCTAACGTTAAGGTGAGGGCTCCTTCCAAACTTTTAGTTTGCATTTAGGGACTTATTTGTGGTTGGGTGGAAAAGAAATTTGTTAGGGTTGAAGTGTTGATTTGGGGAAAATGAATTTAATGCTTTTATGGGAGAAATTTTAGAGTTGGGTTTTTGATGATATTGATGAGTGTTTTGTGGAAAATGAATTGAACTCATTTATGTGTGGTTTTGAGGAAATGAAATTTTATATGTTTGAGTGGTGGGTTGTGATGATTTGTGTTTTGTCGTGTTTGACGTGCTCATAATTAAGATTATAAATTTTGAGATGTGTTTGTGTGGATTTTGTGGAAAAATGAATTGATGTGATTTGGTGTGAATTGTGGATTGAATTTGAGAATATGTCTGAGTATGCTCTGTGTGGAATTTGAAAATCATTAGAGTTAAATGAGTATTAAAAATGGGGAATCTTTTAATATCTGCGTTTACTTAATGATTGTCGTGAAAATCGTTAGAGTTAAATTAGTATTAAAAATAGGGAATCTTTTAATATCTGCATTTACTTAATGATCGTCGTGGATTGAGTCAGAGTATGCTCATGCATTTCATAGTACATGGCGACCAGATGGGCCATGGTGATAGTGGTGACCGAATTGGCCACGAGATGATTCCATGCGATTTGTTAGTTCATCTTATCCTTGGGAGGATTGTCGCGCCGTGTAATGTCTGCGATAGACTGCACATTTTGGGTAAATCATGCTGACCCGTGATAGGTGGCACCTCGGTAAATAGTACTTCGACCTGTGATAGACGGTACATTTACGATTTACGTTTTTAGTAAATCGTGCTGACCCGTGATAAGTAGCCCCTCGGTAATTTAGTACTTCGGCCTGTGATAGGCGGTAGAATTATGATTTACGGCCCTTCGAGGAAGGTTTTGGTTTGGAATTCCGAGTCCATGCATTTTGGCATATACGCATTGCATTAGAGTGCTTGGCATGCGAGTCGTGTTTGATTCAAAATTATGATTGAGTGTTTGAACTCAAGTTGTGATGGTGATTGTGTTATAATTGCCAAATGTGGATGTTGTGTTTATGGTGTGTAAGTGTGATTGATTGCAAAACCTTTTCGAAACTCAAGTTGTCGTGGTGATTGTGCTATAATTGCTAAGTGTGAATGTTTTGAAATTGTGTGTAACTGTGATTGATTGTAAAACCTTTTTGAAACTCAAGTCGTCATGGTGATTGTGCTAAAATTGTTTAGTGTGATTTTTTGGATTTGTGTGTAAGTGTTGATTGATTTCAAAACCCTTTTAAAAGCTGAACTTTGCAGTTTTTCTTTTGCTGTCTGATGTGTATTCGAATACAGAAGGTTGTATTCGAATACATACATTACGTTTTGCCACTGACTTACTGTGTAGTCGAATACAGAAGGCTGTATTCGAATACAGACAAGTTGTTTTGCTACTGACTTGCTGTGTAGTCGAATACATAAGGTTGTGTTCGAATACAAACTTCTTGTTTTTGCTACTGAATGCTGAAACAGCCCTGTATTCGAATACAGAGATGATGTATTCGAATACAACAGTGCAGTTTGGTTAAAAACTTCATTTTTCAACTTTGTTTATGCATGTTTGGCATATGGAAACCCTTTTAAGGTGCTTCCTAAGTTGAAAGGTTATTTTGTGCATTTAAAAACTTAAATGTTATGTGTTAATTGTGAATTTGGTTGGTGACCCTTTACAACTATTGTGGAAATCTGGGCTTTGCCCTCAGATGAGAACCAGGACCATCCTACCGGTTAGTACCATGTGGATGGGAATGTAGTTGGACACACCTGACTGGAGTTGTGTTAGGAGGATCTTCTGGGCCGCGTGAAGATCACTCGGGATGTATAGTTTTTGTAGAATGATCAGATTAGGTTGACGTATAGGGACTTTTGGGATGTGTTTATTTTAATTTGGAAGACTGTACCTATACCAATATTGTCAGCTGGACATTTTATTTTTGATGGATTCCATGTACCACTTTTTGATGTGTAAATACTTTGGATTCGTGTTTCAAAAACTATTCCGCTGCTTGTAAATTATGTTGACTTATTTGTCTTTGTGTTATGACTTAAATATTTATCCCAAAGTATTTTCTTCTTTAAAAATCGGGGTGTTACAATTGTGGTATCAAAGCTTTGGTTTGGATTTCTTTGGGGCTGTGGAGTTTTGGTTATAGATTGTAGGTACACCTGTAGGTTGGGAGTCGTTATCTGATAATGCATCGGGGTAAATTGTCTGTGTTGTCACCTCAGAGGTAGTTATTATGTGTGGATGTAGTCGAAAGTTATTTTCGGAATTCTCTTAAGTGGTGTTGAGATTTTATTCTTGATGATGGTTTTGAGGTAACAATGCATCCATGAAGGAACGACGCTACAAAAGTCAACGTCAATAGGAATGATCAAATGGTTGAAGCTACAAATAACATGGATGTTTCCGCTGTTGAACAGACAATTGCAAAGACTCTACGGGATCTGGAGAAGAGGGAAAGATAGATTGAGTCAAGAGGATTGAAAGATTTTCGTCGTTACCATCCTCCAAAGTTCAAGGGTGATGAGAATTTAGGAAAAAAGCTGATTAGTGGATTCAAGAAATAGAAAAGATCTTCGAGATGACGGATTGTCAGGCAAAGTTGAAGCAAATCATGACGGCATGGAATTTATGAAATGGTTCCAAGGACACAGAAGCTATGTGTTGGTGTTAACTCTAAGATGATGAGTATGGATGGATTAGCATTAGACTAATAAGGGATTTCAAGTAAAGATCTAAGTGGAGGACTTTTGTTAAGAAAAGTATTAGATGTTTTCTTGGTAGATTTCAGGATGAAACTGGATGAAGTTTGACAACTGTCAAACAGATGGGAACATCATGGAATTGTTGAGAAGATGAGGCTTCCATTTGGAATAGCATTTTGTGCTTAGGTGTCAAAGAAAGAGACTGGTATTGAAGTTAAGGGAGCGCTGCACATTAGGAGTAAATACTCCTTTGGTTAGATAAAATACGCTTTGAGAAATAGTCGATACCTTGAGGGATAAAGTCGAGCATTCGAGTTAGACTAGATTCACAACTTGGATTATTAAGTATGAATCTCATGACGAGTATAGGAGTGAGACTATATATTTTGTTGATAAGTGACAAATCTCTTCGTGGTTTAGGAGATAGTAAGTATGGATAGTGATATTGGATGAAACTATAGACACGTAAGTGTGAATCTTGAGCGATGCTCGGAAAAACATATTGAGTTAAGCCTTGATGTATTGAAGTCTATGTTACCATTAAGTAGAATTTGAAGTATCGAGTACGAGAATACTTCGAGATTGCGGTAATATAACTTTTGAGAGTCTATTAAAGGACGAAAATTACTAAGAGGGTGTTAATATTTTGATAGGTCGGAAGGATTATTCGAGATTTGATTTGGGACCCTAAGATGGTTGATTTTTTTAGTCGATGATCTAAAATCCACAAGGTTGGATGGAGGGCCAAGTAATGCTTAAAACTTTCATAATCGAAGGAGTTGAGGCAGGCAAGTGATAATTAATTCATGTTAAGGATGGAAGTGCTTGGAGATTTTGAGGATCAAATTTTAGAATCCTATTAAATGATAGAAAGTGAAAAAGAAGAGATGTAACGAATGATTTATGATTTATTTGTTGGTCTTGGGAAATCAAGCGTTAAGATTTAAAATGAGTGTTTTAGTGACTAGATGAACAATGAAAGGTATGTGGGTCTTTGAGATATTTTACTGCAAAATTTATGAGGATGAAGTTATAGATAATTATTTCTTAGGAAATGCTTATGGGGAACGTTTGAAAAATAATTCTTTAGGACGTTCGATTGTTAGGATTCTTTCAGTTTGTATCTCGGTGAAGGTTGAGAAGGAATAAGAATCCAGCGAGTGAACCAAATATTGGAAAATGTGCCAAGAAAATTGTTGGAGCAGCACATAGAGATGTAGCTTATGACAATTAAAGATTCAGGAAAGGAATTATCTCACCTATAATTCAGACATTATTATTATAAAGGTATGCCAATGATATAGAGGCATTACTTGAGTGCATGTCATGGGGGTTGTTATTGTGTTCGTCAATCAAAGGAGTTAAATGTTTGTTTGATAGGAAACAATTGAACATGAAATGGAAAAGTTTGGTGGGAATTAGTAAGCCTTGATTTATTGGAATCACTATAATGAAGATGTATCAAGGTTCAAGGTAGAAATTTCAAGTTTGTATAAATGGAAAAGTGATGGAGTGAATACAATGCGTTTGACTTGTCATAATGAAAGGATAATCATCAAGTTGCAAAGAAGGACGCAGCGAAATTAAGAAGTATCAGAATGAATGTTGGCAGTAGATGTAGGAGAACTATTTTCGAGTTTCTGCATAATTGCGAAGTATGTAAGAAATTTTCTAGTGAAGCGTGAATTTGAGGTGTTAGGCATGAGACGAATGTAGACCTTGATATGTGAATTAAATTCAAGTTGGATTTTGTTGGAAATGTGACTCTTGAAATGAAGTACTAAACTGAAAAGAAGGTTGTGTGTCCTAAGTAGTATAGTCTTTGGCATGATTTTGAAAATATTTGAGGAAGCTTGGATCACCAAGCAGATGTGGGGATAGAATTATTAAAGTTATAATTGGAATAACATATTGATAAGAACACTACGGTTTGACGTAGTTGTAAGACTAAAGAAAAATCGAGGATTTGTGGACTATGGAGAAATTTAGGAGTCCTCGACTGTAGTGATTGTTTTGTCGTCAGTGTGTTTATGTCATACTTAGTGTTTCGGTTTGGTACCAAATGGATGTTTTGTACCAAGTGGATGCAAATGAGGCTATGTGACATAGCTATGGGAAATTGTACTTCGTCGAAAGGATCAAAGTTATAGGAAAATAAGGGAAACTCAGTGGACTTTGAGAAGATTGTTGACTGCTTGTATAATAGGATAACCTCAGTTATAAGTTGCGAGGAGCGCTTTTACAGTTCAGTTAAGATAGTCTAAGCCACTATCATTGTTGTTGGTTATTTATTGACAAATTGAGGGACTGATCATCCTTAATCTCTTGTTGATAGTAGACAAAATCATGTTGAATGGAATGGACGAGCCATATCGACTATGGATGTGTGTAGAGTTATTAAGCACCCTATGAAAAGGGGTAGGCAACACTTTCTTCGAGAAGGCCGGGTGAAACAAGTTGTGACTGGTATGTTGAATTTGAGTACAAACCTAGTGTGGATTGTTACTCGTACTTTAAGTTTCGAGGATGAAACTAATTTTAGGGGGGTAGTAATGTAAGACCCTTAATTTTAAATCCTTAATTATACAATTTTAGGGTATTTTGTGTGGAATTTGTTAGACTTTTAGCCCAGTTTTTGATATTTAGTGGGTTAAATGCCAAAAATATATTTTTGGAAATTGGATTAAAATTATTGGTCGGAAAATAATTTATTTACGTTGCGAAGAATTTAATATCGGAAAGTTTAGTTAAAAATATCACTCGTTGCTGAAAATTTATCTGTCATTTGAGTTGCGACGAGCGTAGATATTTTTATCAAAATAGTTTGAGATTTGAGTAAAGTGATGTGTGTAAGAGTTGTTAGATATTCGTTTGGGTTTGGATTTAGGTATAATATATATATATATATATATATATTGAGAAAGAAAGGAAAGAAAGAAAGCAGATTCGCTTCTCTCCTCGCAAACCCATCGTCCTCCTTTCATTTTGTTTTGCTTTCTTTTGTTTCAAGAAGAGAAACCCAAGGCTTGGTGGGTAAGAAAGCAAGGATTCTCAGCTTCATTCTCCTTATATGATTCAAAAACGGAGAAAAACGGTGTTGGTGTTTTCAAAACCGTCAAACGCAAACCTCCACGTTTCTTCTAGATTTAAGCTTCGTTTCGCGAAGAGATAGAAGGGAAAGTTTCTCACCTCCACGCTACGGTGCTAGTGAACTAACTTGGGAAGCGACGTCGCGAGCGGAGATTTTACCGGAATTAATTACGGTACCGCAATCGCGTGATAGAGCTATCGTTAAGGTAAGGGCTCCTTCCAAACTTTTTAGTTTTCATTTAGGGACTTATCTGTGGTTGTGTGGAAAAGAAATTTGTTAGGGTTGAAGTGTTGATTTGGGGAAAATGAATTTAATGCTTTTAGGAGTAAAATTTTAGAGTTGGGTTTTGGTGATATTAATGAGTGTTTCGTGGAAATTGAATTTAACTCATTTATGTGTGGTTTTGAGGAAATGAAATTTGATGTGTTTTGAGTGGTAGGTTGTGTTAATTTTTTGGTTGTCGTGTTTGACGTGTTCATAATTAATATTTATAAATTTTGAGATATGTTTGTGTGGATTTTGTAGAAAAATGAATTGATGTGATTTGGTGTGAATTGTGGATTGAATTTGAGAATATGTCTGAGTATGTTCTGTGTGGAATTTGAAAATCATTAGAGTTAAACGAGTATAAAAAATGGGGAATGTTTTAATATCTCTGTTTACTTAATGTTTGTCGTCAAAATTGTTAGAGTTAAACGAGTATTAAAAATGGGGAATCTTTTAATATCTCTGTTTACTTAATGTTTGTCGTCAAAATTGTTAGAGTTAAACGAGTATTAAAAATGGGGAATCTTTTAATATCTCTGTTTACTTAATGTTTGTCGTCAAAATTGTTAGAGTTAAACGAGTATTAAAAATGGGGAATCTTTTAATATCTCTGTTTACTTAATGTTTGTCGTCAAAATTGTTAGAGTTAAACGAGTATTAAAAATGGGGAATCTTTTAATATCTCTGTTTACTTAATGTTTGTCGTCAAAATTGTTAGAGTTAAACGAGTATTAAAAATGGGGAATCTTTTAATATCTCTGTTTACTTAATGTTTGTCGTCAAAATTGTTAGAGTTAAACGAGTATTAAAAATGGGGAATCTTTTAATATCTCTGTTTACTTAATGTTTGTCGTCAAAATTGTTAGAGTTAAACGAGTATTAAAAATGGGGAATCTTTTAATATCTCTGTTTACTTAATGTTTGTCGTCAAAATTGTTAGAGTTAAACGAGTATTAAAAATGGGGAATCTTTTAATATCTCTGTTTACTTAATGTTTGTCGTCAAAATTGTTAGAGTTAAACGAGTATTAAAAATGGGGAATCTTTTAATATCTCTGTTTACTTAATGTTTGTCGTCAAAATTGTTAGAGTTAAACGAGTATTAAAAATGGGGAATCTTTTAATATCTCTGTTTACTTAATGTTTGTCGTCAAAATTGTTAGAGTTAAACGAGTATTAAAAATGGGGAATCTTTTAATATCTCTGTTTACTTAATGTTTGTCGTCAAAATTGTTAGAGTTAAACGAGTATTAAAAATGGGGAATCTTTTAATATCTCTGTTTACTTAATGTTTGTCGTCAAAATTGTTAGAGTTAAACGAGTATTAAAAATGGGGAATCTTTTAATATCTCTGTTTACTTAATGTTTGTCGTCAAAATTGTTAGAGTTAAACGAGTATTAAAAATGGGGAATCTTTTAATATCTCTGTTTACTTAATGTTTGTCGTCAAAATTGTTAGAGTTAAACGAGTATTAAAAATGGGGAATCTTTTAATATCTCTGTTTACTTAATGTTTGTCGTCAAAATTGTTAGAGTTAAACGAGTATTAAAAATGGGGAATCTTTTAATATCTCTGTTTACTTAATGTTTGTCGTCAAAATTGTTAGAGTTAAACGAGTATTAAAAATGGGGAATCTTTTAATATCTCTGTTTACTTAATGTTTGTCGTCAAAATTGTTAGAGTTAAACGAGTATTAAAAATGGGGAATCTTTTAATATCTCTGTTTACTTAATGTTTGTCGTCAAAATTGTTAGAGTTAAACGAGTATTAAAAATGGGGAATCTTTTAATATCTCTGTTTACTTAATGTTTGTCGTCAAAATTGTTAGAGTTAAACGAGTATTAAAAATGGGGAATCTTTTAATATCTCTGTTTACTTAATGTTTGTCGTCAAAATTGTTAGAGTTAAACGAGTATTAAAAATGGGGAATCTTTTAATATCTCTGTTTACTTAATGTTTGTCGTCAAAATTGTTAGAGTTAAACGAGTATTAAAAATGGGGAATCTTTTAATATCTCTGTTTACTTAATGTTTGTCGTCAAAATTGTTAGAGTTAAACGAGTATTAAAAATGGGGAATCTTTTAATATCTCTGTTTACTTAATGTTTGTCGTCAAAATTGTTAGAGTTAAACGAGTATTAAAAATGGGGAATCTTTTAATATCTCTGTTTACTTAATGTTTGTCGTCAAAATTGTTAGAGTTAAACGAGTATTAAAAATGGGGAATCTTTTAATATCTCTGTTTACTTAATGTTTGTCGTCAAAATTGTTAGAGTTAAACGAGTATTAAAAATGGGGAATCTTTTAATATCTCTGTTTACTTAATGTTTGTCGTCAAAATTGTTAGAGTTAAACGAGTATTAAAAATGGGGAATCTTTTAATATCTCTGTTTACTTAATGTTTGTCGTCAAAATTGTTAGAGTTAAACGAGTATTAAAAATGGGGAATCTTTTAATATCTCTGTTTACTTAATGTTTGTCGTCAAAATTGTTAGAGTTAAACGAGTATTAAAAATGGGGAATCTTTTAATATCTCTGTTTACTTAATGTTTGTCGTCAAAATTGTTAGAGTTAAACGAGTATTAAAAATGGGGAATCTTTTAATATCTCTGTTTACTTAATGTTTGTCGTCAAAATTGTTAGAGTTAAACGAGTATTAAAAATGGGGAATCTTTTAATATCTCTGTTTACTTAATGTTTGTCGTCAAAATTGTTAGAGTTAAACGAGTATTAAAAATGGGGAATCTTTTAATATCTCTGTTTACTTAATGTTTGTAGTGAAAATCGTTAGAGTTAAATGAGTATTAAGAATGGGGAATCTCTTAATATCTACATTTACTTAATGATTGTCGTCAAAATTGTTAGAGTTAAATGGGTATTAAAAATGGGGATTCTTTTAATATCTGCATTTACTTAATGATTGCCGTCAAAATTTTTAGAGTTAAACGAGTATTAAAAATGGGGAATCTGTTAATATCTATGTTTACTTAATGATTGTCGTGAAAATTATTAGAGTTAAATGAATATTAAAAATGGGGAATCTTTTAATATCTGCATTTACTCAACGATTGTTGTGGATAGAGTCAGAGTATGCTCATGCATTTCATAGTACATGGCGACCGGATGAGCCATGGTGATAGTGGTAACCGGATGGGCCACGAGATGATTCCATATGATTTCTTGGTTCATCTTATCCTTGCGGGGATTGTCGCGTCACGTTAGGTCTTCGATAGACTGCACATTTTTGGAAAATCATGTTGACCCGTGATAGGTGGCACCTCGGTATATAGTACTTTGGCCTATGATAGGTGGCACATTTACGATTTACATTTTTAGTAAATTGTGCTGACCCGTGATAGGTAGCACCTCCATAATTTAGTACTTCGGCCTATGATAGGCAGTACAATTATGATTTACGGCCCTTCGAGGAGGGTTTTGGTTTGCAATTCCGAGTCCATGCATTTTGGCATATACGCATTGCATTATGGTGCTTGGCACGCGAGTCGTGTTTGATTCAAGATTATGATTGAGTGTTTGAACTCAAGTTGTCATGGTGATTGTGTTATAATTGCCAAGTGTGAATGTTTTGGATTTGTGTCAAAGTGTGACTGATTGCAAAACCATTTCGAAACTCAAGTCGTCATTGTGATTCTGCTATAATTGCTATGTGTGATTGTTTGGATTTGTGTGTAAGTGTTGATTGATTTCAAAACCCTTTTAAAAGCTGAATTTTGCTGTTTTTCTATTGTTGTCTGATGTGTATTCGAATATAGAAGGTTGTATTCATATACAGAAGGTTGTATTCGAATACAGACATGTTGTTTTTGCCACTGACTTACTATGTAATCGAATACAGAAGGTTGTATTCGAATATAGACATGTTGTTTTGCTACTGACTTGCTGTGTATTCGAATATAGAAGGCCGTATTTGTAAGACCCATAATTTTAAAGTACCCTTTATGTATCTTTGGTGTATTTTAGATTTTGGCTCGGAGGCTTTTAAGTCAAAGTTAATAATATTTTGGAGTTTTATAATCAAAATGATATTTTAATGCCGATTAAAATTTCTCGTCGATAAATAAATTGAAATTAACTGCGGTGAATCATTTACGGAGAATTTAATGCGTTTCGGGTGAAATGGTAATTTAACAAATATCTAGATATTTTGAGATATTTGTTAAGTTATGTTTATTATATATATATGTGTTTGTTTGGAGGGAAAAAGAAAGGAAAACTAGAAGGAAGGAAAAGGAAAAGAAAAGAGTATATAAAGGAAAGAAGGAAAAAAGAAGAAAGGAAAAACAAAGGAAAGAAAAAGAAAGGAAGGAAAATCTGAAATTTTCCATCTTCTTCCTCTGATCAACCGTGACCCCCCTTTTCCCTTCTCCTCCATTTTTCGTTTTCTTCGCTTCCTTTTCTTCAAGAATAGTAACCCAAGGTTGGGTGAGCGTTAGAACAAGGATTTCTCAACTCCACTCTTCCTCTTTGATTCGAAAACGAAGAAAAACGGTATTAGAGATCCAAACACAAATCCCTCCGTTTCTTCTAGATCTAAGCTTCGTTCCGCGAAGAGTTAGAAGGGAAAGTTGCTCACTACCACGCCACGGTGCTAGGGGACCAACTTGGAGGCGACGTTGCGAGCGAAGATTTTTACCAGTTTTACTCGCGGTACCGGAAACCAACCGGAAACTCTCGATAAAGCTAACTTTGAGGTAAGGGCTCCTTCCAAACTTCTAGCTTGCATTAGGGACTTATCTGTAGTTGTGTGGGAAGGAAATTGTTAGGGTTAAATGTGTCGATTTGGGGAAAAACCAAACTAGTGCGTTATGGGTAACAACCTTAGAGTTAGGTTTTGTTTATAGTGATGAATGTTTCGTGGTAAATGAAATTTGATGTATCTGGGTGTTATGTTGCGTGATTTGTGTTCGTTGTATTTGGTGTGTTCGTACTTGATGTTTGTTAATTGGTGTGGTTGTTGTGAATTATGGTTTGAATGTGAAAGTATGTTTGAATTTGTTTCTGTGGAATTTGAAAACCATTAGAGTTAAACGAGTATTAAAAATGGGGAATCTTTTAATACCTCGGTTTACTTAATGTGTATTTGAGGAAAATGTTTAAGTTAACTGGGCGTTGAGAATGGGGAATCTCTTAATGTCTCGGTTACTTAACTATCGTTTTTGAAAATCGTTTCGGTAAATGAGTGTTAAGAATGGGGAATCTCTTAATGACTCGTTTACTGAATGTTTTGGGTGAAAATCGTTTAAGTCAAAAGTATATTAAGAATGGGGAATCTCTTAATATGACTGTTTACATAACGTTTTGTTTTGAAAATCATTAAGATAAATCAGTATTAAGAATGGGGAATCTCTTAATGA
>NC_021166.2:33080273-33083499 GCF_000331145.2 Cicer arietinum | reverse complement strand
ACTGAAAGGACGAATCAGTCCTTGGAAGATCTGTTGAGAGCATGTGTATTAGATGATAGGGGAGGATGGGATGATGTACTTCCGTTAATTGAATTCACTTACAACAATAGTTTCCACGGAAGTATTGGAATGGCACCATATGAGGCTTTATATGGGCGCAAGTGTCAAACGCCCTTGTGTTGGTATAAAGACGGTGAGAATATGATTGTCGGACCAGAGATGGTGCAACAGACCACAGCTAAAGTAAGGAAGATCAAGGAGAAAATGAAGACTTCACAAGATCGCCAGAAGAGTTACGCGGACAAGCGTCGCAGACTTTTGGAATTCGAACAGGGTGACCATGTATTTCTACGAGTCACACCTACTACTGGAGTAGGTAGAGCCTTGAAATCGAAGAAGCTGACTCCGAAATTCATTGGACCATATCAGATTTCTGCACGAATTGGGCCAGTTGCTTATCGGATTGCATTACCTCCGATACTGTCCAATATCCATGACGTGTTTCATGTGTCGCAGTTGAGGAAATATCTCGCAGATCCATCTCACGTGATCGAACCAGACACAATCCAGCTAAAGGATAACCTGTCGTTCGAAGTACCACCCGTGAGAATTGATGACAGGAAGATTAAGCGGTTGAGGACCAAGGATGTTTCGTTGGTCAAGGTGATCTGGAACCCAATTACTGGAGATGCGACTTGGGAACTGGAGAGCAAGATGAGGGAACAACACCCAGAGTTATTTATCGATGCATAGTTTCGAGGACGAAACTAATTTTAGGGGGGGAGTAATGTAAGACCCATAATTTTAAAGTACCATTTATGTATTTTTGGTGTATTTTGGATTTTGGCTCGGAGGCTTTTAAGCCAAAGTTAATAATATTTTGGAGTTTTATAATCAAAAAGATATTTTGATGCCAATTAAAATTTCTCGTCGAAAAATAAATTGAATTTAACTGCGATGAATCCTTTACGGAGAATTTAATGCGTTTCGGGTGAAACGGTAATTTAATAAATATCTAGATTTTGAGATATTTGTTAAGTTATATTTATTATATTTATATATGTTTGTTTGGAGGGAAAAAGAAAGGAAAACTAGAAGGAAGGAAAAGGAAAAGAAAATAGTATATAAAGGAAGGAAGGAAAAAGGAAGAAAGGAAAAACAAAGGAAAGAAAAAGAAAGGAAGGAAATTTCCAAATTTCCATCTCCTTCCTCTGAACCTCACGTGAGCAAAACCCAAAATTCCATCCTTCTCCATTTTTCGTTTTCGTTGCTTCCTTTCCTTCAAAGCTAGTGACCCAAGGTTGGGTGTGAGTTAGATCAAGGTTTTCGCAACTCCACTCTTCCTCTTTGATTCGAAAACGAAGAAAAACAGTATTTGAGATCCAAACACAAACCCCTCCGTTTCTTCTAGATCCAAACCTCATTTCTCGAAGAGATAGAAGGGAAAGTTCCTCACCACCATGCTACGGTGCTAGTGAACTAATTTGGAAGCGGAGTTGCGAGCGGAGATTTTACCGGAATTTCTCGCGGTACCGGAAACGCACGATAAAGCTAACGTTGAGGTAAGGGCTCCTTCCAAACTTCTAGCTTGCATTAGGGACTTATCTGTAGTTGTGTGGGAAGGAATTTGTTAGGGTTAAATGTATCGATTTGGGGAAAAACGAAACTAGGGCGTTATGGGTAAAACCTTAGAGTTAGGTTTTGTTTATAGTGATGAATGTTTCGTGGTAAATGAAATTTGATGTATCTGGGTGTTATGTTGCGTGATTTGTGTTCGTTGTATTTGGTGTGTTCGTACTTGATGTTTGTTAATTGGTGTGGTTGTTGTGAATTATGGTTTGAATGTGAAAGTATGTTTGAATTTGTTTCTGTGGAATTTGAAAACCATTAGAGTTAAACGAGTATTAAAAATGGGGAATCTTTTAATACCTCGGTTTACTTAATGTGTATTTGAGGAAAATGTTTAAGTTAACTGGGCGTTGAGAATGGGGAATCTCTTAATGTCTCGGTTACTTAACTATCGTTTTTGAAAATCGTTTCGGTAAATGAGTATTAAGAATGGGGAATCTCTTAATATGACTGTTTGCTTAACGTTTTGTTTTGAAAATCATTAAGTTAAATCGGTATTAAGAACGGGGAATCTCTTAATGACTTATTTAATTAATGTTGTTTGAAAGTCGTTTAAGTTAAATGGGTATTAAAAATGGGGAATCTTTTAATATCTGCATTTGCTTAACGATTGTTGTGAATGGAGTCTGTGTATGCTCATGCATTTCATTTGGTAAATTGTGTCGACCCGTGATAGGTGACACCTTGGTAAACTGTACGGACCCGTGATAGGTTGTACGTTTGCGATTTACATTTTAGTAAATCGTGTTGACCCGTGATAGGTGACACCATGGTAACTGTACTGACCCGTGATAGGTGGTACATTTACGATTTACATTTTTGGTGAATTGTGCTGACCCGTGATAGGTGGCACCTAGGTAAACAGTACTGGTCTGTGATAGGCGGTACGTTTACGATTCCCGCTTTTTCTTTTAGTAAATCGTGTTGACCCGTGATAGGTGACACCATGGTAACTGTACTGACCCGTGATAGGTGGTACATTTACGATTTACATTTTTGGTGAATTGTGCTGACCCGTGATAGGTGGCACCTAGGTAAACAGTACTGGTCTGTGATAGGCGGTACGTTTACGATTCCCGCTTTTTCTTTTAGTAAATCGTGTTGACCCGTGATAGGTGACACCTCGGTAAACTGTACTGACCCGTGATAGGTGGTACGTTTACGAGTTACTATTTAGAAAATCGAGTTGACCCGTGATAGGTGACACCATGGTAACTGTACTGACCCGTGATAGGTGGTACGTTTATGATTTACGCATTTTAGTAAATCGTGCTGACCCGTGATAGGTGGCACCTCGGTAATTGGTACTTTGGCCTGCGATAGGCGGTACAATTATGATTTACGGCCCTTCGAGGAGGGTTTTGGTTTGGAATTCCGAGTCCATGCATTTTGGCATATACGCATTGCATTAGGGTGCCTGGCACGCGAGTCATGTTTGATTTGAGTTTATGATTGAGTGATTCGAATTTTGATTTATCGTGATAACTGAGATGAAGGTGTTAAGTGCTATGTGTTGTGTATTGTGTGTGAGTATGATGGTTATCGAACCTTCGTGTGTCGTAGTAATCGCGTAGGAATTGCTAAGTGTTAAGTTGTG
>NC_021166.2:33077389-33079764 GCF_000331145.2 Cicer arietinum | reverse complement strand
GCTTGACTGCAGTTACGTTAGGAGGATCTCACGGGGCGCGTGGAGATCACTCAGGGTGTATAGCTTTTTGGTAGGATGATCAGATTAGGATGATGTATATGGACTAGGTGTCCTTCTTTTTGGGTTGGAGTATTTATATTTTGGAAAACTGTACTTATACTAATTTTGTCAGTTTGACACCTTATTCGAATGGGTTCCATGTACCATTTGATGTTGTGTAAATATTTTGGATTTATAATGGGAGAAACTTTTCCGCTGCTTGTAATTTATAATGACGCAATTATTTATCCAAAGGCATTTCTTTATTTATTTCTCTGTTTTATTTTAATTTCTTTTTGAAAAAAAAAATATACCCTCGCTTTGAAAAACGGGGTGTTACAGTATTCGAATACAGACATGTTGTTTTTGCTGCTGAATGCTGAAACAGCCTTGTATTCGAATACAGAGATGTTGTATTCGAATACAACAGTGAAGTTTTGTTAAAAACTTCATTTTTCAACTTTGTTTATTCATGTTTGGCATATGGAAACCCTTTTAAGGTGCATCCTAAGTTGAAAGGTTATTTTGTGCCTTTAAAAACTTAAATGTTATGTGTTAATTGTTAATTTCGGTTGGTGACCCTTTACAACTATTGTCGAAATCTGGGCTTTGCCCTCAGATTAGAACCAGGACCATCCTACCGGTTACTACCCTGTGGATGGGAATGTAATTGGACACACCTGACTGGAGCTGTGTTAGGAGGATCTCTCGGGCCGCGTGAAGATCACTCAGGATGTATAGTTTTTATAGAATGATCATATTAGGTTGACGTATAGGGACTAGAAGTCTTTCTTTTGGGATGTGTTTATTTTAATTTGGAAGACTGTATTTATACCAATATTGTCAGCTTGACATTTTATTTTTGATGGATTCCATGTACCACTTTTTGATGTGTAAATACTTTGAATTCGTGTTTCAAAAACTATTCCGCTGCTTGTAAATTATGTTGACTTCTTTGTCGTTGTGTTACGACTTAAATATTTATTCAAAACTATTTTCTTCTTTATTTCTTTGTTTTTATGAATTTGTTTTGAAAAAAAAAATACATTCGCGCTATTAAAAATCGGGGTGTTACAGATAAAATGGCCTTTCAGCATAGCACACACCTTGAAAGGGTTTCCATATGTTAAACATGCATAATCAAAGTGGAAAAATGATGTTTTGAACAAAACTGCACTGTCGTATTCGAATACAACATCTCTGTATTCGAATACAAGGTTATTTCAGAAGTTAGCTGCAAAAACAGGATGTATGTATTCGAATAAAACCTCATGTATTCGACTACATATAAGTCAGTAACTAAAATAGGATGTCTGTATTCGAAAACAACCTTCTGTATTCGAATAAACATCATAAAACAGCAAAATTCAGCACATTTACACACTAAACATTCACACTTAGCAATTATAGCACAATCACAATGACAATTTGAGTTTCGAAAAAGTTTTGCAATCAATCACACTTACACACTAATCCAAAACATTCACACTTAGTAATTATAGCACAATCACAATGACAACTTGAGTTCAAACACTCAATCATAATCTTGAATCAAACATGATTCGCGTGCCAAGCACCCTAATGCAATGCGTATATGCCAAAATGCATGGACTCAGAATTCCAAACCAAAACCCTCCTTAAAGGGCCGTAAATCATAATTGTACCGCCTATCACAGGCCGAAGTACTAAATTACCGAGGTGCTACCTATCACGGGTCAACACGATTTACTAAAAACGTAAATCGTAAATGTACCGCCTATCACAGGCCGAAATACTATTTACCGAGGTGCCACCTATCACGGGTCAGCACGATTTACCAAAAATGTGTAGTCTATCGCGGACCTTACACGATGCGACAATCCCCGCAAGGATAAGATGAACCAACAAATCACATGACATCACCTCGTGGCCCATCCGGTCACCATGTACAATGAAATGCATGAGCATACTCTGACTCTATCCACGGCAGTCACTAAGTAAATGCAAATATTAAAAGATTCCCCAATTTTAATACTCATTTAACTCTAATGATTTTCAATTTCCACACAGAGCATACTTATACATTTATTTTCCACCACACACATCAAATTTAATCCACAATTTACATTAAATTTGATCAATTCAAAAACCACAAAATTCATACCAAGTTTAATCATCAATCACCACAAATTTCCACAAAACTCAAACATAACACATGCCAAACTAATTTTCACAAACCACAACTCAAACACATCAAATTTCTTTTCCTCAACAACACACATAGATGAATCAAATTCCTTTTCCACGAAAACACTCATTAATTTCACCGAAAACCCAACTCCAAACTTTCACCCATA
>NC_021166.2:33042528-33068376 GCF_000331145.2 Cicer arietinum | reverse complement strand
TCTATCAATTCAAAAACCACAAAATCCACACCAAGTTCAATCATCAATCACCACAAATTTCCACCAAACTCAAACATAACACATGCCAAACTAATTTTCACCAACCACAACTCCAAACACATCAAATTTCTTTTCCTCAACAACACACATAGATGAATCAAATTCCTTTTCCACGAAAACACTCATTAATTTCACCGAAAACCCAACTCCAAACTTTCACCCATAGAAGCATTAAATTCATTTTCCACCAAATCTACACTTCAAACCCAACAAATTTATTTTCCACACAACCACAAATAAGTCCCTAAATGGAAACTAAAAGTTTGGAAGGATCCCTTACCTTAACGATAGCTCTATCACGCGATTACGGTACTGTAATTAATTCTGATAAAATCTCCGCTCGCAACGTCACTTCCAAAGTTAGTTCACTAGCACCAAAGTTAGTTCACTTCTTGAAAACGAAGCTTAGATCTAGGAGAAAAGTGAAGGTTTGTGTTTGACGGTTTTGAAAACACCAACACCGTTTTTCTCCGTTTTTGAATCAAAGGTGAAGAATGAAGCTGAGAAATCCTTGTCTTTTCACCCACCAAGCATTGGGTTCCTTTTTTTGAAGCAAAAGAAAAATAAAAGAAGAAGAATGGAGAAGGAAGAAAGATGGTTTTCGCGAGCAACAGGGAGAGGAAAATGTTTTTCTGCTTTTTTTCAGTTTTCCTTTCTTTCTTTTTCCTTCCTTTCCTTTTCTTTCCCTTTTCCTTCCTTTCCTTTTCTTTCTATATATATATATATATATATATATATAACAAATATCTAAAAATATCTAGATATTTCATAAAATTACCATTTCACCCATCACTTCCCAAACCACTTTTTGTTAAAAATGTCTACTCTCGTCGCAACTCAATTGACAAATACAATTTTCAGCAACCCGAGATATTTTTAACAAAATTGCACGGTATTACATTCTTCGTAACATAAATAAATTATTCTTCGACAAAAGATTCACCATACTTAATCTAATTTATTTATCGACGAATAATTTTAATGGGGGCATCAAAAGATATTTTTGGGCATTAAACTCACAAAATAACAATACTTGGCTAAAAAGCCTCAGAGTTCAATACCAAACTTCACCAAATACATAAATTAGAATTTAAAACTATGGGTCTTACAGTAACAATCGGTGGAACGAACTCGGGTATCATCTGAGGGCAAAGCTCAATTTCCACAATAATGTAAAGGGTCGCCAACCGAAACTAACAAATAACATTTAACACTTACGTCATAAAGACAAGCAATTACATTTAGCAATTACAGCATGATAACAAACTGTAACATAGTATGTATATACAATTATCATATGATAACAAACATGACTCGCGTGCCAAACACCCTAATGCAATGCTTATATACCAATGCGCGTGATTCTGGAATTTCCGAACCCTCCTCGAGAGGTGTAAATCATAAATGTACCACCTATCACAAACCAATACTAATTACCGAGGTGCCACCTATCACAGATCAACATGATTTACTAGAGTGTAGTCTATCACGGACCTACACAACACAAATAAATTCTCATAAGGATAAGATGGACCAATCAACTCATGGAACCATCCTTTGGGCCATCACGGTCACCACTAACACCGTGGCCCATCACGATCACCACTAATTATGAAATGCATGAGCATACTCTGACTCTTTCGCAACAATCATTATGTAAATGTAGCTATTAAAAGGCTCCTGTTTTAATACTCATTACACACTAATAATTTTTCATACTTTTCACAGAGCATACTCAAGACACATTATCCTGCCTAAAATTCATAACATGTAGCAACACGTATTATCACTCAACAATGCATCATCACACCAATATTAATCATCACATATTCACACATCAATCATACATAAATCACACATATAAGGTCCCTATAGGCAAACTAAAAATTTGGAAGGAGCTCTTACTTTTGTTATAGCTTTTTCAATAGTACCACAATCAAACACAGCGAAAAATCTTGTTTGTGTCGACACCTCAAATAAATTAGCTCACAAGCACCACTTTGTAGAGAGGAGCAAGTTTCCTTCCTAACACTTCTTGAATGGAGGCTTTGATCTAGTAGAAAATGGAGGTTTTATATTTTTTTTTTCCAAACACCAATGCAGGTCCGAAATGTATTTCCTTAGTTGCTACACGTGAAACGAAGGTCCCCCATTCTTGCAATAATTTGGTATGGTCCAATAAATTTTGGGGTTAATTTCCTTGATTTTATGGCTCTACCAACTCCAGTCATAGGTGTGACTCTAAAAATCACATGGTCACTCTGCTCGAATTCTAAAGGTCTTCGACACTTGTTCGCATAACTCCTCTGACAGTCTTATGAGACCTTCATTTTCTCTTTTATCTTATTGACCTTATCTGTAGTTTGTTGCACCATATCAAGTCCTACAATCATATTTTCATTGTACTTATACCAACACAAAGGTGTTTGATGTAACACCCCGTTTTTCAAAGCGAGGGTATATATTTTTTTTTTCAAAAGTAATTAAAAACGAACAAAGAATTAAATCAGGAAATGCCTTTGGATAAATAATTGAGTCATTATAATTTACCAGCAGCGGAAAAGTTTCTCCAATTATAAATCCAAAACATTTACACAACATCAAATGGTACATGGAACCCATTCGAATAAGAAGTCAAACTGACAATATTAGTATAAATACAGTTTTCCAAACTAAAAATACTCCAATCCAAGAAGAAGGACACCTAGTCCCTATACATCATCCTAATCTGATCATCCTACCAAAAAGCTATACACCCTGAGTATCTCCACGCGCCCCGTGAGATCCTCCTAACGTGACTGCAGTCAAACGTTCCCATCTCCATTCCCGTCCGTAGGGTACGAACCGGTATGACCGTCCTGACTCTCATCTGAGGGCAAAGCCCAGATTTCCACAATAATTGTAAAGGGTCACCAACCAGAAAATAACAGTTAACACATAGCAATTAAGTTTTTAAATGCCCAAAATAACTTTTCAACTAAGCATGCACCTTAACAGGATTTCCAATATGCGAAAAGTTCATACAATACTTTGCCAATTAAAAATGAAAGTAAAATGAAGTCCTCAATCTCCTAATTAACACATAACAAGTCAAGACATGGATAAGTTAATGAGTAAACAATCATCTAACTCAAACTGAGGATTTTCACTGAGCCAATCGACTGGGAAATCGATTGGGGTGAAGGTTTTTAATGAAAACAGAATCCTGGGCTGAATCAATCGATTTGGCAATCGATTGACAAGATGACTGAGCCCCTGACTTAATACCAATCGATTTCCAAATCGATTTCCTGAAGGTTTTTAGTGAAATTTTGAACTCTGGCTTGATTCAATCGATTGGGCAATCGATTGACAGGATAGCTGAGCCCCTGACTTAAGGGCCAATCGATTTCCAAATCGATTTGGTCGAATATGGATGAGTCCCTGACTTAGGCCCAATCGATTGGGCAATCGATTTCGAAAGGGATTTTCAAAAAAACTGATTACAAAATCGATTGGCTAATCGATTTTGTCCATTTGGCCAAGTCCCTGACTTCCATCCAATCGATTGGGAAATCGATTTCCCTGATCGTTTTTCCAAAAATTCATGCATGAACTCAAGTCATTCCTAATCAAGTTCACAACCTAACACTTAGCAATTCCTACGCGATTACCACGGCAATTGGGATCTCGATAACCATCATACTTACACACAACAATCAACACATAACACTTAGCATTTTCAACGCAATTAACACGATAAATCAAATTCAAATCACTCAATCATAAAACTCAATCAAACACGACTCGTGTGCCAAGCACCCTAATGCAATGCGTATATGCCAAAATGCATGGACTCGGAATTCCAAACCAAAACCCTCCTCGAAGGGCCGTAAATCATAATTGTACCGCCTATCGCAGGCCAAAGTACCAATTACCGAGGTGCCACCTATCACGGGTCAGCACGATTTACTAAAATGCGTAAATCATAAACGTACCACCTATCACGGGTCAGTACAGTTTACCGAGGTGTCACCTATCACGGGTCAACACGATTTACTAAAAGAAAAAGCGGGAATCGTAAACGTACCGCCTATCACAGACCAGTACTGTTTACCGAGGTGCCACCTATCACGGGTCAGCACAATTCACCAAAAACGTAAATCGTAAACGTACCACCTATCACGGGTCAGTACAGTTTACCGAGGTGTCACCTATCACGGGTCAACACAATTTACCAAAAACGTAAATCGTAAACGTACCACCTATCACGGGTCAGTACAGTTACCATGGTGTCACCTATCACGGGTCAACACGATTTACTAAAAGAAAAAGCGGGAATCGTAAACGTACCGCCTATCACAGACCAGTACTGTTTACCGAGGTGCCACCTATCACGGGTCAGCACAATCCACCAAAAATGTAAATCGTAAATGTACCACCTATCACGGGTCAGTACAGTTACCATGGTGTCACCTATCACGGGTCAACACGATTTACTAAAAGAAAAAGCGGAAATCGTAAATGTACCACCTATCACGGGTCAGTACAGTTACCATGGTGTCACCTATCACGGGTCAACACGATTTACTAAAAGAAAAAGCGGAAATCGTAAATGTACCACCTATCACGGGTCAGTACAGTTTACCGAGGTGTCACCTATCACGGGTCAACACGATTTACTAAAAGAAAAAGCGGGAATCGTAAACGTACCGCCTATCACAGACCAGTACTGTTTACCGAGGTGCCACCTATCACGGGTCAGCACGATTTACTAAAATGCGTAAATCATAAACGTACCACCTATCACGGGTCAGTACAGTTTACCGAAGTGTCACCTATCACGGGTCAACACGATTTACTAAAAGAAAAAGCGGGAATCGTAAACGTACCGCCTATCACAGACCAGTACTGTTTACCGAGGTGCCACCTATCACGGGTCAGCACAATTCACCAAAAACGTAAATCGTAAACGTACCACCTATCACGGGTCAATACAGTTTACCAAGGTGTCACCTATCACGCGAGTAAAACCGGTAAAATCTTCGCTCGTAACGTCGCCTCCAAATTGGTCCCCTAGCACCGTAGCGTGGTAGTGAGCAACTTTCCCTTCTAACTCTTCGCGAAATGAAGCTTAGATCTAGAAGAAACGGAGGGGTTTGTGTTTGGATCTCAAAAACCGTTTTTCTTCGTTTTCGAATCAAAGAGGAAGAGTGGAGTTGCGAAAACCTTGATCTAACTCTCCCCCAACCTTGGGTTACCAGTTTTGAAGAAAAGAAAGCGACGAAAATGAAAATGGGAGGAAGGAGGGAATTTGGTTCACGGGTATCAGAGAGGAAGAAGATGGAAAATTCCAATTTTCCTTCCTTTCTTTTTCTTTCCTTTGTTTTTCCTTTCTTCCCTTTTCCTTCTTTCCTTTATATACTCTTTTCTTTTCCTTTTCCTTCCTTCTAGTTTTCCTTTCTTTTTCCCTCCAAACAAACATATATAAACCTAATAAATATAACTTAACAAATATCTCAAAATCTAGATATTTGTTAAATTACCGTTTCACCCGAAACGCATTAAATTCTCCGTAAAGGATTCTTCGCAGTTAAATTCAATTTATTTATCGACGAGAAATTTTAATTGGCATCAAAATATCTTTTGATTATAAAACTCCAAAATATTAATAATTTTGGCTTAAAAGCCTCCGAGCCAAAATCCAAAGTACACCAAAAATACATAATTGGTACTTTAAAATTATGGGTCTTACATTTGACACTTGCGTCCATACAGAGCCTCATTGGGTGCCATTCCAATACTTGCGTGAAAACTATTGTTGTAGGTAAACTCAATCAATGGCAATACATCATCCCAACTTCCTCTATCATCTAATACGCATGCTCTCAATAAATCTTCCAAAGACTGATTTGTCCTCTCAGTTTGCCCATCCGTTTGTGGATGGTATGCTGAACTCAATCTTAATTTCGTTCCCAACGCTTCATGCAACGCTCCCCAAAAGTGCTACGTGAATTTTGGGTCACGATCTGATACGATACTCGACGGTACTCTGTGTAATCTCACAATTTCATCAATGTAGATCTCTATTAGCTTGTCTACCTTATATATGGTCTTTATTGGTAAAAAGTGTGGGATTTAGTTAATCGATCCACTATTATCCAAATAGAATCATTCTTTCTCCTTGTCTTCGACAATCCAGTTATAAAGTCGATGGAAATGTTGCCCTACTTCCATTCACGTATAAATAATGGTTGTAACATTCCAGCAACTCGCTGATATTCCAGTTTCGCTTTTTGACAAGTTAAACAAGTTGATACATACTCCGCTACATGCCTCTTCATTCTTGGCCACCAATAATTCTGCCTCAAGTCCTGATACATCATTGTTGCTCCAGGATGGATACTCAATTTTCTCTTATGAGCCTCTTCTAAAATGTTTTCCTTAGAACTGCAACTGCTAATACAAAAATTCTCCCAGTACATCTCAAAATATTATCTGGTCCAATCTAAAACTCAGTAGTCTTCCTTTACACTATTACAATCCTCTTCTCTTGGATTAGCGCGTTGCTCAATGTCTAAAACCACGTTTTTCTCACTTTTTAGGCATCTTTTTTACTATTGGGAAGTGGAGAGACTTGTGCCCTAGCATAGAAACACAAAGACGGCCGTTTCTAACATGATTGGAGCAGTTTTATCAAGAATCATTCATGAATATTTCTTGTAATTCTTCTCTAATCTCTATCTTTTCTATCACTATCATGAGTAGCTAAATCCTATTTGTTAGGGATGAGTGTAACAAGATGTAACCCTTATTTTTCTGATTTGATTTCTATTTATATGAATGAGTTTATTTAATTATTTTTCTCATCTATGTGCTTAATGCCTTTTACTGCTTGATCAACATTAAAATGTTCTACGATTCGTATTTTGAAACGGGAGTGGACTTTACGAATGCTTGAGATGAGAAATTCATGAATTTGTAGTCTAGGGATAGATGCAGGTCATGAATCCAATTAAATTAGTTGCAAAGGCAATAATTTAACAAGAGAATTCCTTTACGGTAATGCTTAATTCTAGTCTTAAATCTACTAAGGAATTAAAGGTTACTTTGGAATTAAGGGTTCTGTCACTAAGACATTAGGGCAAAAATAATAAAGAGAATTTGGTAATAATTCAATAAAGGAATTCAGTAACTAGAATAAAATTAGACACCAAGGTTTGATTCGAAATGAAACTTATCCTTGACATTTTTCACATTATAAAGGATCAATTTTATTAATGTTGTTAATTTTAAATATTATTTCAATCTATTTGGGAACCTTTTGTTCAATTGTAGTAATTAAATATAATTCAATAGTAAAACGCAATCCTTTAGCAAGTGTACTGAATCGTTGCAAGTAATAATAAAACGGTAGTACTGAGTGTCGAACTCAAGGATTTCTTTTTACTATCGAATTATATTTAATTACTAAAATTGAATAAAAGATTCCCAAGTTGATTGAAATAATATTTAAAATTAACAACACTAATAAAATTGGTCCTATATAATAAATAAAAAATGTCAGGGATGAGTTTCACTTTGAATCCAACCTTGGTGTCTAATTTGATCCTAATTACTGAATTCCTTTATTGAATTATTACTGAATTCTCTTTAGTATTCTTGCCCTAGACAACAAATTAATGAATTTCTCATCCCAAGCATTCGTAAAGTCCACTTCCGTTTCAAAATAAAAATCGTAGAACATTTTAATGTTGATCAAGCAATAAAAAGCATTAAGCATAGAGATAAGAAAAATAATTCAATAAACTCATTCATATAACAAGAAAACAAATCATAAAAATAAGGGTTTCATCTTGTTACACGCATCCCTAACAAATAAGATTTAGTTACTCATAGCAAATATAGAAAAGATAAAGATTAGAGAAGAATTACAAGAAAAATTCATGAGTGATTCATGATAAAACTTCTCCAATGGTGTTAGAAACGGTCGTCTTTGAGTTTCTCTGCTAGCGCACAAGTCTCCCAACTTCCCAATAGTAAAAACGATCCCTACATCGGAAACATCGAACCACTTGTCCCAATTGTCTTTCGTAATTCTGGTTCTCGGGCAATTCTGCCCCCCATTGTTATTTTGTGGTTGATTATAAGGTTTAGCAACTTGTTGTCCCTTGTTGTTCTGATGATTCACCCGACTAGGCCCTCCTGAATTAAAATTCCCTCCTCGGCTAGCCCTCTTATTTTTCATATCCTCAACTTCTCTACATTTTTCCACAAGAACTTGGAAACGTTGAATTCCCAAGGGTAAGACAGAGTCTTGAATCTCATACTTTAGTCCATCTTGAAATTAATGATGAAACATGAATGGTTCATCAATCTCTTCACGGAAAAACCTGAAATGCCTTGACAACGATTCAAACTTAGCGGCATATTCACCCACTGTCATGTTCCCCTGATGAAGTTTTAGAAAATCATCACCCAATTTAGTCCTGGTACTCATTGGGAAGTATTTGTCTAAAAAATTCCTTTTGAATGATTCCCAGTTCACCTCTTCGTGAGCTGATCCCATTAACAACCATGTACTCCTCCACCAATACTCAGCATCCCCTAATAGCAGATAAGCGGCATAGTTGACCTTCACTCCTGCCTAACAGTTAATCATCTCAAAGATCTTTTCCACTTCTTGGATCCACTGATCTGCTTTCTCTGAATTCTCATCACCCTTAAACTTTGGAGGATTGTAACGACGAAAATCTCCTAATCCTCTTGACTCAGCAGCACAGATCTCTTTTTCCCTCTTTTTTAGATCCCGTCGAGTCTTTGCAGTAGTCTAGGCCGCAACAGAAGCAGCCACGTTATTCATAGCTTCCGCTATTTGGTCGTCCCTATTGACATGGTTTTCCTATAAAACCATCATCAAGAAGAGTCTTAACACCACTTCAAATAAATCCACCATCATCAAGAAGAGTCTTCACACCATCATCAAGAAGAGTCTTCACACCATCATCAAGAAGAGTCTTAACACCACTTCAAACCATCATCAAGAAGAGTCTTAACACCACTTTAAAACGAAAACATAAATTGAATTTGAAATATTAAAAAGTAATACCTTTGGATAAAATATTTAAGTCGTAACTTAACGACAAAAGTCAACAGATATTTACAAGCAGCAGAATAGTTTTTTTGAAATAAAAATCCAAAGTATTTAAACATCAAAATACATCGGAGCTATGAGGCATATCAGACATAACTCATACCCCTGGGGTATTCTCGACAGACACCTGTACAAAGGCACTGCCCCAAGAATTTTAACTCCCCCACGTCACATCAAAAAGTGGTACATGGACCCATCAAAATAAAAGCCTAGCTGACAATATGAGGTATAAGTACAGTCTTCCAAATTGAAATAAATACACCCACCAAAGAAAGACATATATCCCCTATACAACCATATAATCTGATCATGCTTCAAAAAACAATACAACTCGGGTGATCTCCACGCGCCCCGCAAGATCCTTTTGTCACAGCACCGGTCATGTATGTCTAACTACGTGTCCATCTCTAGGGTACTATACGGTAGGACGATTATGGTTCTCTTCTGAGGGAAAAGCCCAGATTTCCACAATAATTGTAAAGGTCACCAACCAAAATTAACAAATATCACTTAACATTTAAATTTTAAATGCACAAAATAACCTTTCATCTTAGCATACTCCTTGAAAGGGTTTCCATATGTCAAAACATGCATAAACAAGTTGAAAATTGAAGTTTTTGACAAAACTGCACTATCGTATTCGAATACAACATCCTTGTATTCGAATACAGTGTTGATTCTTAAGTCAGTAGCAAAATCAGCACAATTGTATTCGACTACAGCATCCTTGTAGCCGAATACCGATGCAATTAAGAAGTCAGTAGCAAAAACAAGATGTTTGTATTCGACTACAACCTCATTGTATTCGAATACAATGCAGAAAAAAAATGCAGAATTCAGTTTCGAAATGTTTCGAAAAGGTTTCGCAATCAATCAAAACATAAAACAAATCCAAAACAATCACAATTAGCAATTAAGGCACTATCAAAACAACAAGTATACACACGCAATCATAACATTATATCAAACATGACTCGCGTGCCAAGCACCCTAATGCAATGCGTATATGCCAAACTGCATGAATTCTGAAATTCCAACAAAAACCATCCTCGAAGGGGCGTAAATCATAATTGTACCCCCGAAAGGATAAGATGAACCAACAAATCACATGACATCATCTCGTGGCCCATCACGGTAACCACTATCACCATGGCCCCATCGCGGTCACCATGTGCTATGAAATGCATGAGCATACTCTAACTCTTTCCATAACAATCATTAAGTAAATGCATATATTAAAAGATTCCCCATTTTTAATACTCATTTAACACTAATGATTTTCAAATTCCACACAGAGCATACTCAAACATTTATTTTCCACCACCACACATCAAATTTAATCCACAATTCATATTAAATTCAATCAATTCAAATTCCACAAAAACCACGCCAATCTCAATCATCAATCACCCAAATATTTCCACACTTTCAAACATAAATCACGCCAAATGAATTTTCACAAAACCACACCTCAAACACATCAATTTTAATTTCATCAAAACACAGATAAATGAATTAAATTCCTTTTTCACAAAATCACACATCCATTTCACAAAATTCCAACTCCACAAATACACATATAGCATCCTATATGCAAGCTAAATGTTTGGAAGGAGCCCTTACCTCAACAGTAGCTTTAACGAGCGATTACGATACCGCGATTAATTCTGATAAAGTCTACGCTCGTGTTGTCGCTTCTAAAGTTAGTTCACTAGCTCCGTAGCGGGAAGATGAACAACTTTCCCTTCTATCTCTTCGCGAAATAAAGCTTAGATCTAGAAGCAATGTGGAGGTTTGTGTTTGACGGTTTTGAAAACCCCTAACCCAGTTTCCTTCATTTTCGAATCAGGGAGGAAGAATGAAGCTGAGAAATCCTTGCTTTCTCATCCACCAAGCCTTGGGTTTCTTTTCTTGAAACAAAAAGGAAGCAAACGAAAAAGAAGGGAGAAGGAAGAAAAGATGGAGTTTGCGAGGCAGAGAGAGGAATGAGACATTCTATTTTCTTTCCTTTTTCTTTCTTCTGTTTTCTTTCTTATGTTTTTCTTTCTTTTCCTATTCTTTTCCATTTTGATAAAAATATCTACTCTCATCGCAACTCAATTGACAGATAAAATTTTCAGCAACCCGAGATATTTTTAACCAAACATGCTCGATATTAAATTCTTCGTAACATAAATAAATTATTATTCGACCCAAGATTCACCGTACTTAATCTAATTTATTTATCAACGAACAATTTTAATCGAAACATCAAAAGATATTTTTGGGCATTAAACTCACAAAATATCAATAACTTGGCTAAAAAGCCTCAGAGTTCAATACCAAAATACATCAAAATACATAAATTAGAATTTAAAACTATGGGTCTTACAACCTATATCTATCCCTAGACAACAAATTGATGAATTTCTAATCTCAAGCATTCGTAAAGTCCACTTCCATTTCAAAATACATATCGTAGAACATTGTAATGTTGATCAAGCAATAAAAAGCATTAAGCACAAAGATAAGAAAAATAATTCATTAAACTCATTCATATAACAATATATTATATCATAAAAATAAGGGTTTCATCTTGTTACACTCATCCCTAACAAATAGGATTTAGTTACTCATAGCAAAGATAGAAAAGATAAAGATTAGAGAAGAATTACAAGAAAAATTCATGAGTAATTCTTGATAAAACTGCTCCAATGGTGTAAGAAATAGTCGTCTTTGAGTTTCTCTGCTAGGGCACAAGTCTCCCAACTTCCCAATAGTAAAAACGATCCCTAAAAAGTGAAAAATGCATTTTTAAACATTCAATTGTGTGCCACGCGCCCATGGCGCGGAATTTGCGCTTCAAGCGCAGATGGGCAGATTCAAGAAGGCCAAAATGCACCCCAGGTGCAGGTCTTTGCGCTTCGGGCGCACAACATCTGCTTTCTGACGTATAATGCATGTTTCTCCTCTTTCGAGGCTGAATTTGGTTACGGTATCTTCACGATAGTGGTAGCTATGGAGCTTAGCTTTCCTTTGCAATTAGTTTGACTCCAATTGGACATCTACAACTCCCAATATGGCTGAAATACTCCACATATGTCTTGTTGATTTCTCACCAAAATTTAGCACTGCACTAAATCAAAGAAACAGCGCAAAACTACGAAAAATCTCTACTTAATCAAGGAAATAAGAACATAATCATTTCATTAAATCAAAGAACTAATATAAACAAAATATATCAAATAACTACTTAAATTAACTAATGAATAAAAGATAAATAAGACTAAAAACAATGAAAAATAAGCATATGATGAAGAATCATCACAACCCTAAACTTAATCTATTACTTGTCCCCAAGAAAAAATTAATTTCAGATTTGGTACAGTTAAAAGCAAACTTAAACTCAATTTCTCAAATGAAATCAAACTCGACTCTCAAAGTTTCAGCTACTACAAAATATTCACCATGCTCCATGGTTGCCTACAAAAAAAAACAACATAATTTGTACATTTTAGGATTCATTCATCAAGTTCAACTCTCTCTTTACACAATCACACCAAAATTTCTCTCAAGTGTTTAGAAAGGGTTATGAATTTATCACTCAAATCCTAGAACATGCATCATGCTACCATAGGCTTGAAAAAATTCTAGTTAAGAATCACAATGCGGCAAACACATACACTTTTGGAGGACGTATTGAGATAGTAGGTTTTACTACTTGGAGTTAGGCATACCTTTTCAAATTATTCTACCACTTTTTATTTTTCTTCACCCTCAAAAATTTACAAAAGAACCAAGAAAATATTATATATCAAATTACACAAACTGATTTTTTTTTCTTTTTATTCTTTCTTTTTCTTCTTTCTTTTTCTTTTTTTTTTCTTTTTCTTTTTGTGAGAATCACTACCCCAAACTTAAAAGGTTGTTATCCCTAAGCAACCCCAAACTTAGAACTTTATCAAGAATAATATTTTTTTCTACCTAACTCCAAGTAAGGTGATTTAATTAAAGTTAGGTATTTGGCTTGAAATGTGCCTAGTAGTCGAAATAAAAGGGCAAGGCTCAAAGGGGCTAGCAAACGATAAAAATTTCATAAGGTAGCTACAAATTCTCAAACAACTAAACAAAATTGATTCAGTGTATGCATAAATTACAAGTGATGCAAGTCAAAATTAGTGCAAGTTCTAAAGGGATAACACATGTCTGGAAAATCACACAACAAAGAATTAAAGTGTTTTGCCTCAAAAGCTCACAACTAGGATAATAAGAAATAGTATAAACTATCTAAATGATGCCAAACTTGCCACTACAAAATTTATTTAGTTTCTTTTTTATTTAAAAAAATTGCAAGTGAGACTTCGACAACCAAGGAGTAATCAACAATGCATGCATTATGAAGCTTATCGAATTAAGCAATGATATGAGCAAAGAAATAGAGTTTAAATTTCAAAATCCCAAACAGTAAAATTAAGACCAAATGCAAGTTGTTAATAATTCTTCATCATAGTGCACTTTACACACAATTAGAAAGAAACAAATTCAAATCACAAAAATAAGATTGCAAAAAATAAAAGTTACATCTACCTGTGGGTTGCCTCCCACGAAACGCTTCTTTAAAGTCATTAGCTTGACGCCTCAACTATTTTCAAGGTGGCATATATGACAGGAAGAACCCAACACATCATCCATGTTCTTCGTTTTTTTTTTGGTAGAAATTCCATGAACTTGAGAAATAAAAAATGTTGCTACCATGTCCTTCTCAATTGGACATTGATGAAGAAGGCATAGATTGAATCTCGAACTTTATCAATCTCTTCTTTTTTCTTTTCCTCGTTCGTATTTTCCTCTTGCTTATCTTCTTCTACCATAACAATGAAATTATCTTCAATCTTCAACTTCTCCACCATCATCTCAACCCTAACCACTTGCTCAAATAAACTCTCACATTGACTTTCAAATCTTTCAATTGAAACCATGTTATTCTTCATGAACTCAACCAAAACGTCCGTAATGTGAAAGTCTTTGTCATTTGATTCTTTGGATAGAATTTAAGGAGGTAGAATTTGCTCCCAATTGATCTTTTTAATATAACACTCGTCGTTTTCTGCATCTTTGACCAAAAAATCTCCATATTCTATTAGTTCGGCAAGGTCATTAGAACAATTTTCATTCCTATGTCCTTCTCCGCAAAAGTCACTCCTAAGAGGCTGTGTAAGACCCATAGTTTTAAATTCTAATTTATGTATTTTGGTATTGAACTCTGAGGCTTTTTAGCCAAGTTATTAATATTTTGTGAGTTTAATGCCCAAAAACATCTTTTGATGCCCCGACTAAAATTATTTGTCGATAAATAAATTAGATTAAGTACGGTGAATCTTTAATTTTGGGCAGTTTGGTTAAAAATATCTCGGGTTGTTGAAAATTATATCTGTCAATTGAGTTGCGACGAGAGTAGATATTTTTATCAAATGGTTTGAGAAGTTATGGATGAAATGGTAATTTTGATAAATATCTAGATATTTGTTATATATATATATATATATATATATATATATATAAAGAAAGAAAAGGAAATAGAAAGGAAGGAAAAAGGAAGAAAGGAAAATAGAAAGAAAATCAATTCCTCTCCCTGCCTCGCGAACCCCATATTTCTTCCTTCTCCATTCTTCATTTTTGTTGCTTCCTTTTAATTCAAGAAAAGGAACCAAGGCTGGGTGAGTGAGAAAGCAAGGATTTCTCAGCTTCATACTTCTCCTTTGTTTCAAAAACGGAGAAAAACGGTGTTGGTGTTTTCAAAACCGTCAAACACAAACCTTCACTTTTCTCCTAGATCTAAGCTTTGTTTCAAGAAGTAATAGAAGGGAAAGTTGCTCACCTCCATGCTATAGTGCTAGTGAGTCAACTTTGGAAGCGACAACGCGAACAAAGTTTTTACCGAAATTAATCGCGGTACTGTAATCGCTCGTTAAAGCTATCGTTAAGGTAAGGGTTCCTCCCAAACTTTTAGTTTTCATTTAAAGACTTATTTGTGGTTATGTGGAAAATAAATTTGTTAAGTTTGAAGTGTAGATTTGGGGAAAATGAATTTAATGCTTTTATGGGTGAAAGTTTGGAGTTGGTTTTTTGGTGAAATTGATTAGTGAATTCATGGAAAAGGAATTTGATTCATCTATGTGTTGTTGAGGAAAAAAAATTTGATGTGTTTGAGTTGTGGTTGGTTAAAATTAGTTTGGCATGTGTTATGTTTGAATTTTGTGGAAATTTGTGGTGATTGATGATTGAACTTGGTGTGGATTTTGTGGTTTTTGAACTGGTCGAATTTAATGTAAATTATGGATTAAATTTGATGTGTGTGGTGGAAAATAAATTTTTTGAGTATGCTCTGTGTGGAATTTGAAAATCGTTAGAGTTAAATGAGTATTAAAAATGGGGAATCTTTTAATATCTGCATTTACTTAATGATTGTCGTGAAAATCGTTAGAGCTAAATGAGTATTAAAAATGGGGAATCTTTTAATATCTGCATTTACTTAATGATTTTCGTGGATAGAGTCAGAGTATGCAGATGTATTTCATTGTACATGGCGACCGGATGTGTAAGACCCATAATTTTAAAGTACCTTTTATGTATTTTTGGTATATTTTGGATTTTGGCTCGGAGGCTTTTAAGCCAAAGTTAATAATATTTTGGAGTTTTATAATCAAAAAGATATTTCGATGCCAATTAGAATTTCTCGTCGACAAATAAATTGAATTTAACTGCGGAAAATACTTTACGGTTAATTTAAGGCGTTTCGGGTGAAACGGTAATTTAATAAATATCTAGATTTTGAGATATTTGTTAAGTTATATTTATTGTATAGATATATGTTTGCTTGGAGGGAAAAAGAAAGGAAAACTAGAAGGAAGGAAAAGGAAAAGAAAATAGTATATAAAGGAAGGAAGGAAAAAGGAAGAAAGGAAAAGCAAAGGAAAGAAATAGAAAGGAAGGAAAACCCAAATTTTCCATCTCCTTCCTCAGGTTCACGCGAGCATAAACCAAAAATCCATCCTTTCCCATTTTTCGTTTTCGTTGCTTCCTTTTCTTCAAAGCTAGTGACCCAAGGTCGGGTGAGAGCTAGATCAAGGTTTTCGTAACTCCACTCTTCCTCTTTGATTCGAAAACGAAGAAAAACGGTTTTTGAGATCCAAACACAAACCCCTCCGTTTCTTCTTGATCCAAACCTCATTCCTCGAAGAGATAGAAGGGAAAGTTGCTCACCTCCGTGCTACGGTGCTAGTGCACTACTTTGGAAGCGGCGTTGCAAGCGGAGATTTTACCGGAATTTCTCGCGGAACCGGAAACACTCGATAAAGCTAACTTTGAGGTAAGGGCTCCTTCCAAACTTCTAGCTTGCATTAGGGACTTATCTGTAGTTGTGTGGGAAGGAAATTGTTAGGGTTAAATGTGTCGATTTGGGGAAAAACCAAACTAGTGCGTTACGGGTAAAACCCTAAGAGTTAGGTTTTGTTTATAGTGATGAATGTTTCGTGGTAAATGAAATTGGATGTATCTGGGTGTTATGTTGCGTGATTTGTGTTCGGTATATTCGGTGTGTTCGTACTTGATGTTTGTTAATTGGTGTGGTTGTTGTGAATTATGGTTTGAATGTGAAAGTATGTTTGAATTTGTTTCTGTGGAATTTGAAAACCATTAGAGTTAAACGAGTATTAAAAATGGGGAATCTTTTAATACCTCGGTTTGCTTAATGTGTATTTGAGGAAAATGCTTAAGTTAACTGGGCGTTGAGAATGGGGAATCTCTTAATGTCTCGGTTACTTAACTATCGTTTTTGAAAATCGTTTCGGTAAATGAGTATTAAGAATGGGGAATCTCTTAATGACTCGTTTACTGAATGTTTTGCGAGAAAACCGTTTAAGTCAAAAGTATATTAAGAATGGGGAATCTCTTAATATGACTGTTTGCTTAACGTTTTGTTTTGAAAATCATTAAGTTAAATCGGTATTAAGAACGGGGAATCTCTTAATGACTTATTTAATTAATGTTGTTTGAAAGTCGTTTAAGTTAAATGGGTATTAAAAATGGGGAATCTTTTAATATCTGCATTTGCTTAACGATTGTTGTGAATGGAGTCTGTGTATGCTCATGCATTTCATTTGGTAAATTGTGTCGACCCGTGATAGGTGACACCTTGGTAAACTGTACGGACCCGTGATAGGTTGTACGTTTGCGATTTACATTTTAGTAAATCGTGTTGACCCGTGATAGGTGACACCATGGTAACTGTACTGACCCGTGATAGGTGGTACATTTACGATTTACATTTTTGGTGAATTGTGCTGACCCGTGATAGGTGGCACCTTGGTAAACTGTACGGACCCGTGATAGGTTGTACGTTTGCGATTTATATTTTAGTAAATCGTGTTGACCCGTGATAGGTGACACCATGGTAACTGTACTGACCCGTGATAGGTGGTACATTTACGATTCCCGCTTTTTCTTTTAGTAAATCGTGTTGACCCGTGATAGGTGACACCTCGGTAAACTGTACTGACCCGTGATAGGTGGTACGTTTATGATTTACGCATTTTAGTAAATCGTGCTGACCCGTGATAGGTGGCACCTCGGTAATTGGTACTTTGGCCTGCGATAGGCGGTACAATTATGATTTACGGCCCTTCGAGGAGGGTTTTGGTTTGGAATTCCGAGTCCATGCATTTTGGCATATACGCATTGCATTAGGGTGCCTGGCACGCGAGTCATGTTTGATTTGAGTTTATGATTGAGTGATTCGAATTTTGATTTATCGTGATAACTGAGATGAAGGTGTTAAGTGCTATGTGTTGTGTATTGTGTGTGAGTATGATGGTTATCGAACCTTTGTGTGTCGTAGTAATCGCGTAGAAATTGCTAAGTGTTAAGTGGTGAACTTGATTAGGAATGACTTAGGTTAATTCATGAATTTTTGGAAAACTGATCAGGGAAATCGATTTCCCAATCGATTGGATGGGTAAACAGGGACTTGGCCAATTCACAAAATCGATTAGCCAATCGATTTTGTAAATCAGCCTTTTTAAAATCCCTTTCGAAATCGATTGCCCAATCGATTAGGCCTTAAGTCAGGGGCTCAGGAACCAATCAATCGATTTACCAATCGATTGAATTCAGCCCAGGATTCTGTTTTCATTAAGAATCCCTCACCAAATCGATTAGGAAATCGATTGGCTCGAAACCAGGGGCTCAGGAACCAATCAATCGATTTACCAATCGATTGAATTCAGCCCAGGATTCTGTTTTCATTAAAAATCTTCACCCCAATCGATTGCCCAATCGATTGGCTCAGTGAAAATCCTCATTTTTAGTTGTATGATTAATTGCTCATGAATCTATCCATGTTTTGTTTTATCATGTGTTAATTAGGAGATCGAGAACTGCATTTTACCTTCATTTTCATTGGCAATGTAATGTATGAACTTTTCGCACATTGAAAATCCTGTTAAGGTGCATGCTTAGTTAAAAAGTTGTTTTGAGCATTCAAAAACTTAATTGCTATGTGTTAACTGTTATTTTCTGGTTGGTGACCCTTTACACTATTGTGGAAATCTGGGCTTTGCCCTCAGATGAGAGTCAGGACGGCCCTACTGGTTCGTACCCTACGGACAGGGATGGAGATGGGAATGCTTGACTGCGGTTGTGTTAGGAGGATCTCACGGGGCGCGTGGAGATTACTCAGGGTGTATAGTTTTTGGTAGGATGATCAGATTAGGATGATGTATAGGGACTAGGGGTCCTTCTTTTTGGTTTGGAGTATTTTAGTTTTGGAAAACTGTACTTATACAAATATTATCAGTTTTATATCATCTTTGAATGGGTTCCATGTACCATTTGATGTTTATGTAGAAATGTTTTGGATTTGTAATTGGAGAAACTTTTCCGCTGCTTTAAGGTTCGCAATAGACTACACATTTTTGGTAAATCATTCTGACCCGTGATAAGTGGCACCTCGGTAAATAGTACTTTGGCCTATGATAGGCGGTACATTTACGATTTACGTTTTTAGTAAATCGTGTTGACCCGTGATAGGTGGCACCTCGGTAATTTAGTACTTCGGCCAGTGGTAGGCGGTACAATTATGATTTACAGCCCTTCGAGGAGGGTCTTGGTTTGGAATTCTGAGTCCATGCATTTTGGCAGATACGCATTGCGTTAGGGTGTTTGGCACGCGAGTCATGTTTGATTCAAGATTATGATTGAGTGTTTGAACTCAAGTTGTCATGGTGATTGTGCTATAATTGCTAAGTGTGAATGTTTTAGATTTGTATGTAAGTGTATTGATGGCAAAACCTTTTTGAAACTCAAGTTGTCATGGTGATTGTGCTAAAATTGCTAAGTGTGAATGTTTTGGATTTGTGTGTAAGTGTGATTGATTGTGAAACCTTTTCGAAACTCAAGTTGTCATGGTGATTGTGTTGTAATTGTTAAGTGTGATTGTTTGGATTTGTGTGTAAGTGTTGATTGATTTTGGAACCCTTTTAAAAGCTGATTTTTGTTGTTTTTTTTTTCTTGTTTTCTGATGTGTATTCGAATACAGAAGGTTGTATTCGACTACAGACATCCTGTTTTAGCTACTGACTTATGTGTAGTCGAATACAGAAAATTGTATTCACATACAGACATCCTATTTTAGCTACTGACTTATGTGTAGTCGAATACAAAGGTTGTATTCAAATACAAACATGCTGTTTTTGCTGCTAACTTATGAAACAGCATTGTATTCGAATACAGAGATGCTGTATTCGAAAACAACAGTGCAATTTTGTTTAAAACTTCATTTTTCAACTTTGTTTATGCATGTTTGGCATATGGAAACCCTTTTAAGGTGCATGCTAATTTGAAAGGTTATTTTGTGCATTTAAAACTTAAATGTTATGTGTTAATTGTTAATTTCACTTGGTGACCTTTACAACTTTTGTGGAAATCCCTCAGATGAGAACAAGGATCTTCCCACCGGTTAGTACCTTGTGGATGGGAATGTAGTTGGACGCACCTGACTACAGCTGTGTCAGGAGGATATTGCGGGGCGCGTGAAGATCACCCGAGATGTATAGTTTTTTGTAGAATGATCAGATTAGATTGACGTACAGGAACTGGATGTCTTTCTTATTTGGGTTGTGTTTATTTTAATTTGGAAGACTGTACCTATACCAATATTGTCAGCTTGACATTTTAATTTGATGGGTTCCATGTACCACTCTTTGATGTGATGTGGGGAGCTCAAATTCTTGGGGCAGTGCTTTTGTACAGGTGTCTGCCGAGAATACCCCAGAGGTATGAGTTATGTCTGATAGGCCTCACAGCCCCGGTGTATTTTGATGTTTGAATACTTCGGATTTTTATTTCAAAAACTATTCTGCTGCTTGTAAATGTTGTTGACTTTTGTCGTTGTGTTACGACTTAAATATTTATCCAAAAGTATTTCCTTCTTTATTTCTTTGTTTTTATGAATTTGTTTTGAAAAAAAAATACATTCGCGCTGTTAAAAATCGGGGTGTTACAGGCTGCATCTGAGGGATCTGAGGGTCATATTTTAAAAACGTATCTTTCAAGATTTGCCCCTCAATCATGCGACATATACCAGATATAAGACAAGTATCACACTCTTCATATAATTGTAGTAGAATATCATCATTATAATCTTCCATACTCTACAGCGAATAGTTATCTCAAACAAAGAAGAGACAAACCACTAGCACATGACATTAGCAAGCTCAACAAATTAAAAAAAATAAAAGAAAAACAATTTTTTTTTTCAAAATTAAAATTAAAATAAAAGCAAAAATTTTATTGCAGAGCAAAATATTTCAATTAAGTAAATAAATTAAATTCAATAGTGATATGGCAATCCCCGACAACGGCGCCAAAAACATGACAGCGTTTCAGCAAGTGTACTGAATCATTGCAAGTAATAATAAAACGGAAATACGGAGTGTCGAACTCAAGGATTGCGTTTTACTATCGAATTATATTTAATTACTAAAATTGAACAAACATTTCCCAAGTTGATTGAAATAATATTTAAAATTAACAACAGTAATAAAATTGGTCCTTTATAATAAGAAAAAGGTCAGGAATGAGTTTCACTTCGAATCCAACCTTGGTGTCTAATTTGATCCTAGTTATTGAATTCCTTTATTGAATTATTACCGAATTATCTTTATTATTCTTGCCCTAATGTCTTAGTAAGAGAACCTTTAATTCCAAAGTAACCCCTAATTCCTTAGTAGATTTAAGATTAGAATTAAGCATTACTGTACAGGAATCCTCTTGTTAAACTATTGCCTTTACAACTAATTAAATTGGTTTCATGACCTATATCTATCTGTAGACTACAAATTCATGAATTTCTCATCTCAAGCATTCGTAAAGTCCACTTCCATTTCGAAATACAAATCATAGAACATTTTAATTTTGATCAAGTAATAAAAACCATTAAGCACAGAGATGAGAAAAATACTTTCAAGGTTGAAGAACAAAAATCATCAAAAATCTTAAAAGAGTATATGAACTCAAGATCAAAATTTCAAATTCATCTTAGAGTTCAAAGATAGAAACACTTGTTTGAATGACAAATATTCTTTTAGTGTTTTTTCTTAGAGTGTTAAAGTTAATATTATTACCAGCTTTGTTAGAAGAAAATACTTAAAGTTCCAATCTTTTTTATCCAACCCGGTAATGGTTTAGTTTCTTCTTCAAATTGGGTTTTCAGATTGTTTGGAGAAGACTTGGCTTGTACGGTCAAGGTGGTTAGTTCCTTCTTCAATTTGGGGTTGTCAGGTTGTTAGGAGAAGATTTGGCTTGTTGCATCAAGGTGGTTAATTCCACAAAAGTATGGAGTTGTGAGGCTGTTTGGGAAGACAAGCTTGGAGGGTCAAGTGCTTTATAATTCAAGGTAATTGAATTAGTGTATTAAAGCCTTCTGAATAAGGGGACTGGATGTAGCCAAGTTAGTGGTGAACCAGGATAAATCTATGTGTCAAATTATTTTTATTTTCATTGCTTGCTACAACTAAATCTGATTGCTTCTTGTCTAAGTAATTCATATAAACCAAACAACTTTCATCGAAATAGCCAAAAGTTATCAACTTTGGCAAACATAATTCAACCCTCTTTTCTCGTGTTTGCACCTTCAATTTCCATCGGAGCTTGATTTTGTTGGAACCAAGTTGATTTTATAGTTAGAGTTTTGATTATCACAAAAGTATTTTATGAGAACTATATATTTGAATTCAAAGAGTATGAAAGAAGATTCATGCTTTTGAAGAAAATCTAAAATAAGATTTTGTTCAAATTTATAATTAAGGAAAATCTAAAATTAGATTTGATTCATATTTAAAATTGAAGAAAATCAAAAATAAGATTTGATTCAAATTTATAATTGACGAAAATTTATAATAAAATTTGATTCAGATCTATAATTGAAGAAAATCTTTGACCAAGTTGAAAAGAAGATATGGTCAAGATTTGGAGAAGACTTGATCATATTTTGAAGAAAATTTGATCAAGATTTGTCTACAACAAAATATGAACATAATCAATGTGAAGAATTTACAAACTCAATCCAAACTAGAAGCAATTAAGAATTAAATAAGGACTAAATTGAAGCCCAAATTTTAATTATAAATTGATACTCAAGGCTAAAGAAGAAAATTATCAAAAAGCATAAAAGAGTAGAAGATCTCAAGCTCAAAATTCCAAATTCATCTTAGAGTTCAAAGAGAGAAACACTTGTTTGAAAGAGAAATATTCTCTAAGTGTTTTTTAGAGTGTGAGAGTTATTATTATTATTAACTTTGTTAGAAGAAAATACTTAAGGTTCCAATCTTTGTATTCAACCTGATAGTGGTTTAGTTCCTTCTTCAATTTGGGATTGTCAAGTTGTTAGGAGAAGATTTGGCATGTAGGGTCAAGGTGGTTAGTTCATTCGTCAATATGAGATTGTCATGTTGTTAGGAGAAGACTTGGCAAGTACGGTCAAGGTGGTTAGTTCCTTTGTCAATCTTGGGTTGTCAGGTTGTTAGGAGAAGACTTGGCTCATAAGGTTTAGGGTTGTCAAGATGTTTGGGAATACTGGCATGGAGGGTCAGGTGCTTTGTAATTCAAGGTATTTGAATTAGTGGATTAAAGCCTTCTAAATGAAGGGACTGGATGTTGCCAAGTTAGTGGTGAACCAACATAAATATATGTGTCAAATTATTTATGTTTTCATTGTTTGCTACCTCTCAATCTCATTGCTTCTTATCTTATTAATTCATAAAACCAACCAAACCATCATCAAATTCGCAAAAAGTTATCAACTTTGGCAAACACAATTCAACCTCTCATTCTCGTGTTTGCAACTTCATAACTGACCAGAAGAAGTAGCCAAATGATATCCAAGGAAAACAAAGTATATTTGTTTTCCACTGAACATATGCCTTTAAAATTAACGTTCCTCTGAAGGTTACGAAGACTTCCTCTGATGTATGGATCTTATTTTTGGGTATGAAGACTGCATCTGAAGAATGGCTTTGAAACTAAGTCTGAAGACTGCGTTGGATGACTAAATTTGAAGCATGCCTCTAAAGCCCTTGCATGTCCCTAATGTGCAAAAATCAGCATGCCTCTAAAGAGTTCATGTCAAGGTATAATTAATTCTGAAGAGATTGTTCAAATCGTAAATTGAAAGCTCACAATCCGTTGATCAAAACGGTGCTACACACTCCAAATGTTGCCTTAGATATGCAACCTCTAATGTAACCCTAACTCTGAAGTTTCAACAAGGTGTTTTCCCTTATGCTACTAATTCTAAGTAATGCAATATTGCCTCTGACTATCATTATTCAAGAAACGTAGCATCTCACTCAACCAAGAAAGTCGATGCCTCTGATGGAAAGTCAACGACTGAAATTTAAAGAATTAAGTATGAAAAAAAGACATAGCCGAATCAAAAACTTGTGACATCCAAAAACACCCTGAATCCATTCCATCTCAAATCAAGCAAGAGTGTGAAAGAGTATTTGTGTTTTTCAAAACAATCTAAAACAAGATTTGATTCAGATGTATAATTGAAGAAAATATTTGACCAAGTTGAAGAAAAGATACGGTCAAGATTTGAAGAAGATATGATCAAGATCTTATCCACAAGAAGATATGAATTATTTACAAAAAGATTTGATGAAGATTTGTTACAAGAAGATATGAATTATTTACAAGAAGATTTGATCAAGACTTATCTACAAGAAGATATGAATTATTTACAAGAAGTTTTGATCAAGATTTATCACAAGAAGATATTAATTATTTTCAAGAAGATTTGATCAAGATTTATCTACAAGAAGATATAAATTATTTACAAGAAGAAATGATCAAAATCTACAAGAAGATGTGAATTATTTACAAAAATATAAGATCAAGAATTGTTTACAAGAGGAAACACTCACAAGAAGATACATTTATTATTTGCAAAGATATGATTCAGATTTGGCAAAGACAAATTAGAAACCCTAACCTATTCTATAAATAGATATTCAAGGCTGAAGAAGAAAATAAGAGAACTCACAAGCACAAGATTTTCTAAGTCGTTAGAATTCATAAGGTTAAGGTCTAGAGAAACACTTGCTCAAAAGAAATATTTTATAAGTGTTTTCTAGTGTAAGACCCATAATTTTAAAGTATACTTTATGTATTTTTGTGTATTTTGGATATTGGCCCGGAGGCTTTTTAGCCAAAGTCATTATTAATTTGGAATTTAAATGATCAAAAGATATTTTGATGCCAATTAGGATTACTCGTCGATGAATAAATTAAATTAACTGCGGTGAATCTTTTACGAAGAATTTAATGTGTTTCGGGTGAAATGGTAATTTTAATAAATATGTGGATATTTGTTAAGTTATAATTAATATATATATTTATATATATATGGTTGTTTGGAGGGAAAAAGAAAGGAAATAGAAAGAAAGGAAATTAGAAGGAAGGAAAAGGAAAAGAAAAGGATATAAAAAGGAAAGAAGGGAAAAGGAAGAAAGGAAAAAGAAAGGAAAGAAAGAGAAAGGAAAGAAAAAAACAAAATTTCCATCTTCTTCCTCTGTCACCTCACGCGCGACCATTCTCCCTCCTTCTCCTCCATTTTCGTTTTTCTTTGCTTCCTTTCTTCAAGATTAGAAACCCAAGGTTTGTTGAGTGTGAAAGAGAAGATTACTCAACTTCATTCTTCTTGTTTGATTCGAAAACAAAGAAAAACGGTGTTATGGATTTCAAAACCATCAAACACAAACCTCCCCGTTTCATCTAGATCTAAGCTTCGTTTCGCGAAGAGATAGAAGGAAAAGTTGCTCACTATCACGCTACGGTGCTAGTGAACTAAATTTGGAAGCGACGTTGCGAGCGGAGATTTTATTGGAATTTACTCGCGGTACCGGAAACGCACGTTAAAGCTAACGTTAAGGTAAGGGTTTCTTCCAAACTTCTAGTTTGCATTTAGGGACTTATCTGTGGTTGTGTGGAAAGAATTTTGTTAGGGTTTGAGTATTGATTTGGGGGAAAACGACTCTAAGGCTTTATGGGTAAAATCTTAGAGCTAGGTTTTTGTTGTATTGATGAGTGTTGCGTGGAAAATGAATTTAAACTCATTT
>NC_021166.2:33039621-33041881 GCF_000331145.2 Cicer arietinum | reverse complement strand
GAAGAAAGGAAAAAGAAAGGAAAGAAAGAGAAAGGAAAGAAAAATCAAAATTCCATCTTCTTCCTCTGTTACCTCTACGCGTGACCCCCTTCTCCCTCCTTCCTCCATTTTTCGTTTTTTCTTTGCTTCCTTTAAGTTCGAGAATTAAAACCCAAGGCTAGTGGGTGAGAAAGATCAAGTTCCCAACTCCTTCCTCCTTCTCGGATTCGAAAACGGAGTTAGGGATTTCAAAACCGTCAAACACAAACCTCCCCGTTTCATCTAGATCTAAGCTTCGTTTCGCGAAGAGATAGAAGGGAAAGTTTCTCACTACCACGCTACGGTGCTAGGGAACAAACTTTGGAGGCGACGTTGCGAGCAGAGATTTTACCGAATTTACTCGCGGTACCGTAACCGAACGTTAAAGCTAACGTGAAGATAAGGGCTCCTTCCAAACTTTTAGTTTGCATTTAGGGACTTATCTGTGGTTGTGTGGAAAGGAATTTGTTAGGGTTGAAGTGTTGATTTGGGGGAAAATGAATCTAAGGCTTTATGGGTAAAATCTTAGAGTTAGGTTTTGGTTATATCGATGAATGTTTCGTGGAAAATGAATTTAAACTCATTTATGTATGATTTTGAGTAAATGAAACTTGTTGTGTTTGAGAGGTGGATTGTGTTGATTTGTGTTCGTCGTATTTGACGTGTTCTTAATTAATACTGATGAAATTTGATGTGTGTATGGTTGGATTCTGTGGAGAAATGAATTGATGTGTTTTGGTGTGGATCGTGGATTGAATTTGATAATATGTTTGAGTTTGTTTTGTGTGGAATTTGAAAACCATTAGAGTTAAACGAGTATTAAGAATGGGGAATCTCTTAATGTCTTGTTTACTTAATGTTGTTTTGGAAAATCGTTTAAGTTAAATGAGTATTAAGAATGGGGAATCTCTTAATGTCTTGTTTACTTAATGTTGGTTTTGGAAAATCGTTTAAGTTAAAAGAGTATTAAGAATGGGGAATCTCTTAATATTTCTATTCGCTAAATGTTTGTTGTGAAAATCGTTTAAGTTAAATGAGTATTAAAAATGGGGAATCTTTTAATATCTTGTTTACTTAATGTTTGTTTTGAAAATCGTTTAAGTTAAATGAGTATTAAGAATGGGGAATCTCTTAATGTCTTGTTTACTTAATGTTGTTTTGGAAAATCGTTTAAGTTAAATGAGTATTAAGAATGGGGAATCTCTTAATGTCTTGTTTACTTAATGTTGTTTTGGAAAATCGTTTAAGTTAAATGAGTATTAAGAATGGGGAATCTCTTAATGTCTACGTTTACTTAATGTTGTCGTGAAAATCGGTTTACGACTTACGTTCCTGAGGGAATTGTGTTTGTCCGTGAGAGACTGCACAGGTGTTTGTCCGTGAGAGACTACACCCTGGTAAATTGTGTTTGTCCATGAGAGACTGCACTCGTGTTCGTTCGTGAGAAACTGTACGTTTAGGATTTACGCCTCTCGCGGAGGGTTTTGTTTGGAATTGTGTGATAGCATGTTTGATTGCAAAACTATTTCGAAGCTCATGATGTTGTAGTGATTGTGTTATAAGTGCTAAGTGTTATGTTTTGGGAATTGTGTGATAGCATGTTTGATTGCAAAACTATTTCGAAGCTCATGATGTTGTAGTGATTGTGTTATAAGTGCTAAGTGTTATGTTTTGTTTGGAATTGTGTGATAGCATGTTTGATTGCAAAACCATTTCGAAGCTTATGATGTTGTAGTGATTTTGTTATAAGTGTTAAGTGTTATGTTTTGTTTGGAATCGTGATTGCAAAACTATTTCGAAGCTCATGATGTTGTAGTGATTGTGTTATAAGTGCTAAGTGTTATGTTTTGTTTAGAATTGTGTGATAGCATGTTTGATTGCAAAACTATTCCGAAGCTCATGATGTTGTGGTGATTGTGTGGGAATTGCTAAGTGTTAAGATATGGAATTGTGTATGAATGATATTGAGTTAGTTTATGTGTTTTTGGAAGAATATGCAGGGAAATCGATTTCCCAATCGATTGGATGAGTTACAGGGACTTCCCTAATTTAACATAATCGATTTGCCAATCGATTTTATAATATGTTTTTCAAACCCATTTAAGAAATCGATTTGGAAATCGATTTGGCCATGCAGGAATTCAGCAAAACTGACGAAAATCGATTTGGAAATCGATTGGCATTAAGCCAGGGGCTGAGCTATGCTGTCAATTGATTGCCCAATCGATTGCCCAATCGATTG
>NC_021166.2:33037376-33038299 GCF_000331145.2 Cicer arietinum | reverse complement strand
AATGGGGTCTGTGTATGCTCATGCATTTCATTTTGGTAAATCGTGCTGACCCGTGATAGGTGGCACCTCGGTAAACAGTACTGACCCGTGATAGGTGGTACGTTTACGATTTACGTTTTGGTAAGTTGTGCTGTCCCGAATTGGTACTTTGGCCTGTGATAGGCGGTACGTTTACGACTTACGCTTTTTCTTTTAGTAAATCGTGCTGACTCGTGATAGGTGGCACCTCGGTAAACAGTACTGACCCGTGATAGGTGGTACGTTTATGATTTACACTTTTTAGTAAATCGTGCTGACCCGTGATAGGTGGCACCTCGGTAATTGGTACTTTGGCCTGCGATAGGCGGTACAATTATGATTTACGGCCCTTCGAGGAGGGGTTTGGTTTGGAATTCCGAGTCCATGCATTTTGGCATATACGCATTGCATTAGGGTGCCTGGCACGCGAGTCATGTTTGATTTGAGTTTATGATTGAGTGATTCGAATTTTGATTTATCGTGATAACTGAGATGAAGGTGTTAAGTGCTATGTGTTATTGCTAAGTGTTATGTATTGATTATCGTGTGTGAGTGCGATGGATTGTAAAACTATTTGAAAAACCAATTCGTCGTGGTGATTGTGTGGGAATTGCTAAGTGTTAAGTTTTGGAGTTATGTGTGAGTGTGGTTGAATTAGTTTAAGTATTTTTGGAAGAATAAGCAGGGAAATCGATTTCCCATCGATTGGATGAGTTGCAGGAACTTCACTATTTTAACATAATCGATTTGCCAATCCATTGTATAAATATGTCTTTCAAAACCTTTTAAGAAATCAATTTGGAAATCGATTGGCAGAAAGACAGGAACTCAGCAAAACTGACAAAATCGATTTGGAAATCGATTGGCATTAGTACTGGAGCTCAGTCCTTCATTCAATCGATTCC
>NC_021166.2:33035794-33036339 GCF_000331145.2 Cicer arietinum | reverse complement strand
GAATTATTTGAAGTAGTGTTAAGACTCTACTTGATGATGGTTTTATAGGAAAAACCATGGTGCCAAGAAGGAATGACGCTCCGAGAGCCAATGCTAATAGGGATGATCAAATGGCGGAGGCTATGAATAACATGGCTGCTTCTGTTGCTGCACAGACTGCTGCCAAGACACATGATCTTGAAAAGAGGGGAAGAGAGATCCATGCTGCAGAGTCAAGAGGATTAGAAGACTTTCGTTGTTACAATCCTCCCAAGTTTAAGGGGGATGAGAATTCGGAGAAGGCGGATCAATGGATCCAAGAAGTGGAGAAGATCTTCGAAATGATTAACTGTCAGGCGGGAGTGAAGGTCAACTATGCTATTGGGGGATGCTGAGTACTGGTGGAGGAGTGCAAGGTTATTGATGGGATCAGCTCACGAGGAGGTGAACTGGGAATCATTCAAAAGGAAGTTTTTAGACAAATACTTCCCGATGAGTACCAGGACTAAACTGGGTGATGATTTTCTGAAACTTCATCAGGGGAACATGACCGTGGGCGAATATGC
>NC_021166.2:33020836-33035745 GCF_000331145.2 Cicer arietinum | reverse complement strand
CCATTCATGTATCATCGTTTCCAAGACGGACTGAAGTATGAGATTCAAGACTCTGTCTTACCCTTGGGAATTCAACGTTTCCAAGCGCTTGTAGAAAAATGTAGAGAAGTGGAGGATATGAAAAGTAAGAGGGCTAGTCGAGGAGGGAATTTTAATTCAGGAGGCCCTAGTCAGGTGAATTATCAAAACAAGGGAAAGCAGGTTGCTAAACCTTATAATCGACCACAAAATAACAACGGTGGGCAGAGTCGCCCAGAGAACCAGAATTTCGGAAGACAGTTGGGACAAGTGCTTCGATGTTTCCGATGTTTCCGATTTGGAAATCGATTGGCAGAAAGACAGGAACTCAGCAAAACTGACAAAATCGATTTGGAAATCGATTGGCATTAGTACTGGAGCTCAGTCCTTCATTCAATCGATTTATTTTGACAAAATCGATTTGCCAATCGATTTTGCAATATATTTTTCAAAACCCTTTTAAGAAATCGATTTGGAAATCGATTGGCAGAAAGACAGGAACTCAGCAAAACTGACAAAATCGATTTGGAAATCGATTGGCATTAGTACTGGAGCTCAGTCCTTCATTCAATCGATTCCCCAATCGATTGAATTGAGCCCAGAGTTCAAATTTTACAAAAATCCTTCATCCCAATCGATTAGCCCAGTGAAAATTCTTATTTTGACTTAGATAAAAGATTGCTCATTGATTTATCAATGTCTTGGTTAGCTATGTATTACTTGAGGGTTTGAGAACCTTATTTTGATTTCATTTTTATTTGGCAAGTGTTACATGAACTTTAGCATATGGAAAACCCTTTTAAGGTGCATGCTAGGTTGAAAGGTCATCTTGTGCATTTGAAAATTTAAATGTTATGTGTTAACTGTTAATTTCGGTTGGTGACCCTTTACAACTATTGTGGAAATCTGGGCTTTGCCCTCAGATGAGAGCCAGGACAATCCTACCGGTTCGTACCCTACGGATGGGAATGCTTGACTGGAGCTATGTAGGAGGATCTCACGGGGCGCGTGGAGATCACTCAGGGTGTATAGTTTTTGGTAGGATGATCAGATTAGGTTGATGTATAGGGACTAGACGTTCTTCTTTTTGGGTTGCAGTATTTTAATTTGGAAAACTGTACCTATACTAATATTGTATGCTTGACATTTTATTATGATGGGGTCTATGTACCACCTTTTGAAGTGTAAATACTTTGGATTCGTATTTTGAGAAACTTTTCCGCTGCTTGTAAATTATAATGGCTCAATTATTTATCCAAAGGTATTTCCTTATTTGTTTTTCCCCGTTTTATTTTAATCTCTTTTGAAAAAAAAAAATACACCCTCGCTTTGAAAAATCGGGGTGTTACAGAATCCAACTTAGTCGCACACAATTCAATCCCCTTCTCGGGTTTGCACCTTAAATTGGTATCAGAGCTCAGTTTCAAAAATTAGCACTTCATAGTGTTTGAACAAAGATCCAATGATTCAACAATGTTTGGATTTGGTGAAGAGCTTGTTGGAGGAAATATCAATTGGCCACCTTTGTTTCATGATGAACAATTTGAGTACTTGAAGGACAGGCTGAGGAGTTTCTTTCTCTCACAAGATCCTAAACTTTGGGGCTTAGTGGAATATGGCTACACTACTCCAACAAATTCTAATGGTACTGAAATTTCAAGAAGAAGATGTACAAGATGCATCACAAGTCCAGAACCTTCATGATCAATGCAAACACCTTCAAGGAATTTGATAAGTGCAATGACAAAGAAACAACAAAGAGCATCTATGACAATTTGGTTCTAACTTATGAAGGAAGCAAACAAGTTCAAGAAGTAAAGGACAACCTCATAATCAGAAAGTATGAGCTATTCAAGATGGAAGAAGATGAAGACATTAAAACAATGTTTTCCAGATTCCAAACTCTGGTCTTAGGATTAAAGGTACTTGAGAAGAATTATACTACTTCTAGTTGTGTGAAGAAAATTCTTAGGATTCTGTCAAGCAAGTGGTAACCTAAGATTGCAGTTATTCAAGAAGCTAAGGATCTTAATACTCTTAAATTGGAAGAATTGATTAGCTCCTTGAGATCACATGAAATTGAGCTTGAAGAAGATGAGCCCAAGAAGAAGAACAAGACTCTGGCCTTGAAATCCAAGCAGAAGAAGGTTTTAAAGGAAACATCGTAATCAGAGGACAATGATTCAGAAAATAAGAATGTGAACTCAGAGGATGAGGAGTTGGCTTTCATATCTAGAAAAACTCAGAAGATCTGGCACAACAGAAAGAAGCAATTTCCTCAAAGATATTCCAAGTAGTCCAACAGAGGAAAGCATGATAACAAGAAAAGCATCATATGTTATGGATGCAATGAACCTTAACATGTTAAGCCTAAATGTGCAAATATGGAAAAAAGGAAGCATCATAGGAAAGATTCCAAACCCAAGAAGAAGGTTCTGATGGCTACATGGGATGATTCTGATGAATCCTCTGATGATGAAGAGCAAGCAGGTTTGGATTTGATGGCCCATACCAACTCTGCCTCTAGGTCCAACACATACACTAATTCGGACTCTTGATGTGAATCAGTTGATGAAGAAATCAAAGTATTTTCTTACTTAACCCGGTATGATTTAATTAATGTCATGAATGATTTCTTAAATAAAAACCTCAAGTTGTCTCTAAAACTGACAGCACTTAGGAAAGTAAATGCAAACTTAACTAAAGAAATCAATGCCTTAAAAACTGAAAGTGTAGAGGTTAAGTATGAAAATAAGTTTCAAAACCTTTAGAAAATTTCACATGTAATTTTGATAAATATGAAAAAGCATTCCAAGACTTTCTAGCTAACAGTATGGAAAAAAGCAAGTATGCTTTTATAATTTATGGAGTTAGTAGAAATGGTAAAATAGGTCTAGGATTTGAAAACAAGTAATGAATGAAAAAGGTCTTAAGATTATAACAATTAGAAGTGATCATGGAGGATAATTTTAAAACAAGTTATTTGAATGTTTTTTTGATAAGAATGGAATCTCTCATAATTTCTCGTCTCCTAGAACACCAACACAAAATGGAGTTGTAGAAAGAAATAATAGATCCCTTCAAGTAATGGCCGAAATCATGCTCAATGAAATGGATTCTGCAAAACATTTTTGGGCAGAGGCAATTAACATTGCATGTTGTATTTAAAATAGAATCTTAATTAGATCAATATTGAATAAAACACCATATGAATTATGGAAGGGTAAAAAGCCTAACGTCTCCTACTTTAAACAATTTGGTTGTACTTGTTATATGTTAAACACTAAATATAACCTTGGCAAGTTTGATTTCATATCACAAAAGTGCACATTCATTAGATATTCTAAAAGATCTAAAGTTTATAAAGTGTTTAATAGTGAAACTCAGATTGTGGAAGAGTCAATACATGTTAAATTTGAAAACAAACACCTTGACCTTCAAAAGCCAAAATAAGTTGATGAATGTGCAGGTTTATTGGAGTCAAAGGAAGTGGATGTAGACAAATGAGAAGAACTTGAAAAATAAGATGATGCAAGTAAATCAGAAGAAGATGAAAGGTCAATAAGTTTCAATCTACCAAGTCAGAAGCTGTCAAGATAAGTAAGAAGGGAGATATGGATGGAAGTACACTACATCCCATCCTGAAACTCTAATAATTAGAAATGCAAATGATCCATTGAAGACCAGATCATCATTGAAAGATACAACTTTTTTGGTCAACTATCATCAATGGAACCTACATTTGGTTATGGAGCATCGGCATATGATGGATGGATCCTTCCAATGCAAGAAGAGTTAAATGAATTTAAAAGGAAAGGTATTTAAGATCTAGTACCTAGACCAAAGAAAAACATTATTGGAACCAAGTGGGTTTTCAAAAATAAGCTAAATGAAAAATGAGAAGTGGTCAGAAATAAGGCAAGACTTGTTGCACAAGGCTATAGTCAGCAAGAAGGCACTGATTACACTTATACATTTGCTTTGGTTGCCAGGTTAGAAGTTGTTCATATCCTACTCTATTTTGCTACTTATAATAGCATTGCATTATTTCAAATGGATGTGAAAAGTGAATTTCTAAATGGGTATATAAGTGAATAAGTCTATGTTAAGAAACCCCCAGATTTTGAAAGTTCTAAATTTTCAGACCATGTATTTAAACTTAAGAAATCATTGTATGTATAAAACAAGCACCTAGGGAATGCTATGATAGATTAAGAAACTTCTTACTTAAAAACAATTTTGAAAGAGGACAAGTTGACAACACCTTGTTTAGAAAATCAATAGGAGATAACATTCTTATTATTCAAATTTATGTTGATGACATTATTTTTGGATCTACTAATGGCATTTTTTGTCAAGAATTTGCTAAGTTGATGCAGCTTGAATTTCAAATTAATGTGATGGAAGGACTTAAGTTCTTCTTAGGGATACAAATTCAACAAAGTCAAAAATACATATACATTCATCAAACCAAATATACAAAAGAGCTTCTCAAGAAGTTTAAAATGAATGATTGTAAACCTATGGCTACACCAATCCACCCTACTTGTTCACTTGAAAAGGATGGATCAAGCCATAAGATTGACCGGAAAACATATAGAGGAATGATTGAATCACTATTTAACCTTACTGCCTCCATACCTGATATTATGTTTAGTTAGTTAGTGTGTGTGTGTGTGCACGCACAAGATTTCAGGTTGAACCAAGGGAATCTCATTTTACTATTGCTAGGAGGATTCTTAGATGCTTAAAAGGTGCTACCAGCCTTAGTTTGTTCTACAAGAAATGTACTAAGTTATAGGTTCAAAGTATTGTTCTAACCACCTTTAGAGGCTACCACTAGAAACCTTCTACTCTTCTCAACAATCCTGAAGAAAAAAAAAACTTTTTACGTTGTTGAGGAACCAAATGCTTACCTGTCTCTCCAGACTTCGCTCTAACTAAAAGAATTTACCACTACTGAGTAGGTTTACATTCAACGTTACAAGTTTGTGTCTTACATAATACAAAGTTTGTTCTATAATTATAACTCTCATTGTGAGTATATTACATTAATTCGAGTATCACAGTTTATTCTGAACTAATTTGTGACGGTACTTCATGAACATGCCTTTATTCTTTCTCTGTATTGATCTTTCGCACTTGACACAATATAAATGTTATAAGCAAAGTCTTAGATATTTTTTTATCATAATTCTTACTTGGACATGGTTTTCACAAATTGGACATCACTATCAATTTCTTCGGTTTAAAAAAGTTCGTTTTATGGTTCTTGAAAGTATGTCCATTGAGGATAAGAGTTGTTGGAGCTGAGCATAGTATGTTGCAACCGTACAAGTAGGTGTTTGACTTTATACTTTTTTACTAATTAAGCTTTCAAGCTACATTGTACTTCTCTCCATAGGATTTGACATCAACCTTGATTCATGTGTTGTTGAATCACATCATCTTATCATAGAGGAAGTGACACTACTTCATCATAGAGAACATATTACCATTGGTTCCTAGCCAATTCTCTTTGAATGATCTCTTTGTTGTTCCAAAGGAATATGGTTCGAGAGGAAATTATGTTTTGTAGATCATTGAAATAGATAAAAGTTGTAATCTTTAACATCTTGAAGGGTGAGAAGATGAATGAAGTCATAATCATTCATCAATAATGGTTGAAAGATGGATGAAGATGATATAAATTTCAATTTTTTGATAGACTTTAATTTTATTAGTTTGAAAGAAATTTAAAAATTTAATTGGTTTTAATTTGGATTTTAACTTGGACTTTTGCGAGTTTATGTAGATGAAGATGAACAACCCAAAAGATTAAAATTTCTAATAAAAAAGTCATTTAAATTTCATACACACTACATTTGTATATAGAAATTGTTAAAAATATTAATAGTGCAAACATATTATAATACAAAGAACAAAAACTAAAAAATAAATTAAAAGACGATTATGATAAATGGGACAAACTATAAATAATAAAATCATAATTTGATTCTTAATTTTGTTGTTGACAAGTAACATAATAGTTAAATTCACATACACAAAAAAGTGGAGAATCCCAATTCGAATTTGAGTTTTTGCATATCAGTCTTTGTAGCTACTAATTGAGTCTTTGTAGCTACTAATTTAGTTGTGCTTACGAGATTTTATTTTTATAAGTGATGTGAGTGTTTTTGGTGTTGTAAGGGAATATTGTAATCTTTACTTCTTTAATGGTGAGAAGATGAATGAAGTTATAATCATTCATCAATAATGGTGGAAAGATAAAAGAAGATAATATGAATTTTAATTTGATAGCTTTTAATTTTATGGGTTTAAAAGAAACTTTAAAATTTTAATTGGTTTTAATTTGGATTTTAACTTCAAATTTTGTAGGTTTATGTAGATGAAAATGAACAAAGTGACAGCGGCTTCAGAGTTGAGAAAATTTCAGCGACACACTTCGGAAAAACAAACGATATATACATTGTTTTTGGTAGTTAGCACCTCTTCATCTACAAGAGTTTGAAGGTGTAAAGTTTAAAATATCATAACACATTATGCGGACTACGAATTCATATGCGCAAACATTAGAGCCGTTTTTCTCTGCTCAAAGTAACAAATAACCAAATGGTAAAAAAGAGCAAAGAAACTAAAGCCAGAATCCAACCACAACGCTTAACTGACAGCATAGAAGGTTAGCCCCCTTTGAGCCTACAGTCTGAAACTCAAAAATACATGAAGATTAAGTAGTGTATAGTAGACGATATTAGCAGACTTGAGTTTCATCCTCACGTGAAGAGATGGGTGCGGTTACGTGAGAGCTGAGGCCGTTTTATTGGAGACATTATCAAATTCCTCAAAGTCATTGATGGCTTACTAGTAGCACCAGGTCGAAAAACAGGGTGAGCACCAACCCTTCTGTTCCCGGCATCCCCTGCAATGACATTTTGTTTTGCCGGTGAGCCAACAGATATGTCAAACTGACCAGAGTTATTGCTATTCTGCCTCGCTGGCCATACATCCTCTCTTGGTCCTGGGGTGGTAGGAGTGAATACCGGCGGACCTGTAACAAATAAGTTATCTACTTTTGGAAATATCTAAAGGGAGAAGAAACGAGGTCTTAATCATAAAGTTCATGTTTTCAACATTATGTCTCAATTATATACTTCACTTGGTTTTAAAGCTAACTGAAACTCATATATCATTAAAACACCATTATGTCTCATAAAGTTCATGTTTTCAACATTATGTCTCAATTATAGATACTTCACTTGGGTTTAAAGCTAACTGAAACTCATATATCATTAAAACACCATCTACTGAATCCATAATGTAGTATCTTCTGACTGATGAAAGTTAAAGATTACCTTGTCTACAAGTTTCTCTTTCATCAATTATGTTAGGCGGGTTGGAGAACAAATCCCGCTCATTTCTAGAATAAAAGTTGCTTGCAGGCTGTATGGCAGACCGCTTCACCGAGTCAAACTCATTTCTCAGCTGGTCATACATTTCATCTAATTTTCTCTTCTGCCTGAATGGAAATAACTTCGAGTCAACAATTGAGGAGATTTGATTTTAACAAGCTAGAGAAGTGATTCACACTGACCTGGATTTTTCAGCAAATTTTTCCTGAAGTTCCTGATTGTCCTTGGTTAAGCTCTCAATTTCCTGTTGCATCATCTGGCACCTCTTGGCCATCTTTTGGTAGGCAGTATGCGCCTGCTCTACATTTTCATTAAACTTTTCTTGCATCTCCTCAAATTTCTGCCTGTATTGACGTTGCATTCTGTTCATCTTAACCTGCCACTCCAGTTCTTTTTGCCCAATGTAGAACATCACACTTCTATGTGCACTCTTCATCACTAAAATTTCTTAGGGTAAAACAATTGGTCAAATGTACACTAAAATTCTTTAATTTCAGAATATGCACCTCATTTACATTAGTCAGACCCTCAGGCACTACAGAGTGTTATAACATGTGACATTAATTTCATACTTTCTACACATGCCTTCTACACAATAGGCATAAAGGATACATATCTGTGGAGACACTCCTGCCATGACCGTCTGCAATGAAAACCATCACAGTACCAGGGAATCATATCCTTCAAATTACATAAACTATCTAAACTATATATAATATGTACGGGAGAATGCTTACTCACATTGACCCACTCATCATTGGGATTGACATCCACAGGTTTCATGACACTGATAAGAAGTGAAATGCATAAATTACACAAGAAAAAGTAATCCATGAAGCTAATAATTGACATCCCAAAATTTTATAATGATGACAGAAACATCACATTTTGGCCAAGTAATGTTGACAAAATAATAGTGCCACTGCCACCAAATAACCATATCAAGAGGATCTAAATTGACATACATAATCTAGATAAATGATAGAATAGCCAAAACAAATGTATGAACAAATCACTGAGGATGATTAGGGCCATTGGACAACCTTTTTAATTAGTGTTGTATCATGTGAATAAAACAATCATAAGTTCTTATGTGGCTGGAAATAAAATAAGCAACAGATCCCAATAAAATCGTTACCTCTTTGAAAGGACTTGATCACAAACAGGGCATGCTCCATCATTGCTTAATATCTTATTGGCATCATCTGTGCCTTTAAACTATGTTAAGGAAACCAGCTATATGTGAATTAACCACTTGAACAACAGAACAAAAGGGAACATCAACCTAATTTGACATGAACTATTTTGATTATTTTTACAAGTGAAGGAACTAAGGACAAAATTTGTTGGCATCTGGATACACAATAGGTGACCACATGTTGTGGAAATGGCCCGCCCTTCTACTTCTCGCCAACATGCATTGCATCTCATTTCAGCAGTCAGATGCTACTTTCACATGTCCAAGGGTTGGCATACCTGCAAGACAAAACCATGCTTCAGGATTCTACATAAATCACAGATGCAAGAGCTATATACTAAAGTAGCAGGCATTTGCTAAACAACTATGATAACATTGATGATAATCAATACAGTACTCCTTCAGCTAAAGCAGCCAACTGCTTCCAACTTAAAAATAACTGGCGGAATGCAAAATATTTGGACTGTAAGCTACAAAATAGTTAAACAACAGAACAACTTAAAGTAAAAATGTAAGAATACATCTTAATAAAAAACTGTTGACATTCTTTTTTTTATTTTAACCCTCCGGTTCCTAGGAGAAAGGGCCTTTGGTAATACAGAATGATTCGAACTTGGTGAAACATTGATGCATCTCACAAGCAGAAAAGGCTGATATAGTTGAAATCTTAAAAGGCTGAAATTTTAACAATAATACTAGATCCTTAACTGATGCTGTCTTAACAAATATACAAAACACAGGACTGCCATAGACTACTAGTAATAATATTAAATAGCAGACACAAACTTGAACAGAAACACTACATATAGGATTGTAGAAACAAACTAATTCACTGTTTAAAGTTCAGACCCCTAACTTAATGACCTGTAACTGCTTCACTCTCTATTTTACAAACTCTAACCCAACCACAGGTTGACCCTGATTACTAACACCAGCTCTCACTTTTTCAGTGAACTACTTTGTATATGTATTTATCAGTACACAACAAAGTAACAAATTTTTTTCTTCTGATCAGCACTTCTTATTGCCAACAAACTTTTATTTAACTGATGATTTAATTAACTGCAGTTTCACAAAAGAAGATCGAAACTAGAATAGTGAACAAAATAAAAACCGTTCAAAATGCCTGAGCCGCATAACCAAAAGTGAGCGGGGAAAAGATCAAACATGTGAAAAACACTACAAACTTACACCCCTCCACCTCACCTCTGTATCATCAACAAATATTTCACTCATGACCACAAATATCACAAAAGTGAAAAATATCTGTTGATACACAAAGAAAAAGCTTTAGTGAAAGAATCTTTGAGTTATTTTATCTCTCTTCCACTCCTGCATGATTTCAGTTTTTATCTTTCTTTTCAAGCAAGTAAATGACTAATAAAAATAATTGATTATGCCAGTTTATAATTGATTTATAAAATAATTAATCTAACAGTAAAAGCCCTCTCTGTTCACTCATTAATACTATTTGTGTGGTACCAAAAAGCAAAGTTTCACAAATAATCTGGGAGCAAAACAGAATTTAATTGACCTAGGGCTAGAGGAAGCATTCCAAAAACAATCATGGCAATAATCAGAATTTTAAATACATTTAAAATTAGAGAATGGTACTAGTAAGTAACAACAGAAAAACTATCGGTTACATTAATAATCAGAATTTTAAATACATTTAAATTTAACCTAAATAGCAAGCAGAAAAAATTTATCGAAACGACATAAATATTGCAAATAGATGGAAAAAACAAGAAACAGAATCAGAATCGTCACTGAAAATTTACCGAAACGAAACTTGCTTGTTTGATTTCTCGATTCCACAGAACTTCAATTCAATCACCTTGTCCAAACATGAAATCTGAAGTAGCGAGGAAAAAAAAAGTAGGGGAATCCCAAATTATACGGCTAACTCCGAAATTTTTTAAAAAAATAATAACGAACAAAGTTTGAAATATTGAGAATTTTCCTTTCCCTAACATTATAGAAATCTGAGAGAAGATGAAGAGATTGAAGAACACAGCACCTAAAAGAGAGTAGAATGCAGATTGAAGGAACAAGAGAGGCTAGGAATCTGAGAGAGAAATCGGAGGAATTTTGGCGCGAAAGCTTCTTTCTTTGGCACCTGTCAGATAAAACCGAAAATTGGCGAAACTGAAAATGAAATCGAGAAAACGAACAAACACACTATGGTCTATGGGCTTAAAAGCCCTCTAAAGGTAGATAGGCCCATCTAAGATTGTGACTAGATTCTCTTGTGTGTAAAAGAAAACGAAAAGATAAGATAAAACATTGTATGTGAAAAGTGTTTGCAACACATTTAAGAGCCTGTTTGTTTACCTTTTCAAATAGTTTTTCCAATTTAGAAATTTAAAAATTATAAAATTTGTTTGATTGACTTCTTTTTAAAAATTGTTTCATAAAATTGTTTTGAAATTTATTGTTTTTAAAATTGAAAACCAAAAACTACTATTTAGTTTTTAAAAATTTAAAAACTAAAAAATTTGTTTGGATGACTTGTTTTTAAAAACTGTTTTGTAAAACTATTCTTAATATTATACTTTTTAAAACTAAAAATACAAAACAGATAAATTTGTTTTACTTTTCATTTTTCAATTTTTTTAACTCTTTAGTCAAAAACTGTTTTAAAAATTGAAGTTGTCAAATAGATTTTTTTAAAATTTTCATTTTAAAAACAGTTTTCTAAAATTTATTTATAAAATAGTTTTTAAAAATTAAAAAGTAAAACACAATCAAACAAGCCCTGATTTTTAGTTTTCCATTTTTACCTCTTTTCGAAGTAAAAAACACCCAAAAAAAATATTAATTTTATTAATGGCAATCTGGAAAATAAATGAAAGATTTTTAAATTTTAATAAATAATAATAAATAAATTGATTTGGTGTGTGCTCGTTACTTGCATCAAGAGTTCCTTTACCTGAATTATGTTACACACCATTATCTTTAATATATAATTTTTCTAATAGAAATTGTTGTTTTTTTTAATAATATTCAACCATTTATTAATTAAAGCCATTATATAATATCGATTTAATTTATATATATTGTCAATGTCAAAAAAAAAATTGTTGAGGCAAAATTATTTTTCATGTATGTTTTAATTACAACAAACCTTATGGAATAAATGATTAAATTTTATAAATGGTGGTCTACTAATGATTGCACTTGAGTTTTGTTTAATGAACATGAATTGCATAAGTGAACAAGCAAGAAGTCATTCACTTCATCAAAGTGCATAAGTTTCCAATCAATAATGAAATAATCTCAAAAAGAATGTATCATATATCAATCATTCAAGAGAATGATTAGTACATCTTCAAGATAGCATTTTCATGAAGAATATGATCAAATACATTCATACAACAATTAATAAGGAATATCATTTGAAAGAAGCAAAAGGAAGATCATTTAAAAGAAGGAAGATCAAATCTGAGAAACGAAGAATGTTATGGTTATTAAACAGAAAAAACGAATAACATTCTTGACAGCATTATGAAAAACAAAGATCATTCTTGGCAGCATTATGAAAATCCAATAACATTCTGGTTTACAAAGAACAAAGTATTCTTTAATTTAAGATCAATTTGGGCTATGAAAATACATCAATTTACATTGCAAATCACCAGTATTCATTATAAAGGAACATAATTATATACTCAAGATCATTTTGGACATATTATTTTCATAAGATCAAAGCAATGCATCAAGAATAAAAAGCAAGACTAATCCCAAAGTTGATGGTTAAAGTAAGCAAGTACAAACTGGACATTAATGATAAAGTCACTACATCACTAACACACGTATATAACAGAAAAGTTTGGCACGCAACAGCTATCAGAATTGTTAAAATCCAGCAATCACTCAAAACAAAAACAAAGAACGTTCTCCATTTTCACAGCTTTAATCCAAGAACGTTTTGATTTACAAAGAGCAAAATATGTTATAATTTAACATCGATTAGGGCTACAAAAGTACATCTATCTACACTACAAAACATCAGTATTCATCACAGAGGAATTTAATAATCTACACAAGATTGTTTTAGATAAATTCAATCAAAGATGATCAACAAAGACAAAGCAAAACATCAAGATCAATCTCCAAATTGATGAGCTATAAGAAAGGACAGCAAGGACACTTCTACTGCATCTTTTTGCATAAAGCACATCATGTTTATGAGATAAAGGACTGACATATAATAGCTGTCAAAATTCAGCACTCATACAAAACAGAAACGAAGAACATTCTTGTTTTTACAAAAGAACATTATGATTTTAATTCTCTTTTAAAGACATAATTAAAACATATACTTTTCAACAATATAAACCACAAATTAAAGAGTAGCAAGACTGCTCAAATAAATGGTGAAGCCCAAAACTCGAGTTGAATGCCCAAAGGAGAAGCATAGACTCAAGATTATCTCCAAATTGATGAGTTGTGAGCAAGGACACAAGTACATTGTACTTACAATATTCTGCAAAAAGTTCTACATGAACCTTACTCAAAACATATTCAACTACACGTTCTGGACAAAAGCAAGAATGTTCTCCGTTTTGTCAAGAACGTTCTGGACAACAAATAAACACATGGTTAATTGCTTTAAAATATATATATGACACTTAGGAAGTGTGTCCATAAATTGCTTTAATATGTTACAATCTTCACCTTTCAACCTAGAAAGGATTTTTACAATCACCTTTCAGCATTGAAATGATTTTTACAATCACCTTTCAGCATTGAAAGGATTTTTACAAACACACTTAATCTAACATAAAAGATAGACTTGAGTTACAAATGATGTGTATGATAAAAGTGTTTGAGATCTTGAAACTTCTCAACAGTTGTTTGAGATAAATGAAAAACAAAGTCACTAAATAATGATCCAAAGATATAGTGAAGAGAGCCGGAGTTTGCTTGAAGAGTTTTTTTGACTTGTTACTTGAACAAGTGTTGGTAGATTTGTAAATTGAACTCTTGCCTTCATCTTTCAATTGATCTTCAATTTATAGACGTTAAAAGGCTTTGAATATATTTTAAAGCAATTAACCATGTGTTTATTTGTTGTCCAGAACGTTCCCCATTTTGAACACTTAGTTAAAAATATCACTGTTGTAAAGACTGGACGTAACTCAGATTGGGTGAACCAGGATATATCTATGTGTGACATCTCTTCCCTTATCTCTATTTATTTCTAGTCTTTTGATTATCAAATTAAATAGATACAATTAAATTGTGTGTTTTTCACTAACCAAAATTAATCTTGAGTTAAATTCTTTAAGTTTTAACAGGAAATTTTAAAAAGGTGAAATCACAATTCAAACCTCTCTTTCTTGTGATTGACATTGCTACTTCATTTATAACCTATCAGTCAATCACAATTGTTAAATCATTAAAGATTTTTTATTGTTACTATATCGACAGTTCGACAATTAAACTCTTATAATATTTTGTTGGCTAAATTACATTCGTGGTCCCTTAACTTAATTTCAAGTAACGTTTTAGTCCCTTATATTTTTTTTTTCCCGATTTAGTCCTTTATTCCTAATAATATCAAATAAAGTATGAAAATATGAGATTATTTGAAGATTTGCGTTACGAATTTGATGAAATTTATATTATATTGAAGAATATAATTAATTTTATGAGTTTTGATTGAATTTTTTTTTTTGAATTTTTGTTTAGAAAAGGATACATTGTTGAAATTTTAAAACATAAAATATCAAATTGTCATTTAAAATTAAAATAAAGGACTAAGTCGAGGAAAAAAAAGATAAAGGACTAAAACGTTACCTGAAATTAAATTAAGGGACCACAAATATAATTTAGCCTATTTTATTTTATTTTATTTTCTTAATTATTACTCTACTGTTACATATAGGTATAAGTTTTTATATCTAAAGTGATCTAAAATAAAACTGCATGTTGATATAAAAATCAAAAATTGCACAACATCAAATATTACTGAATATTATTTTGTGAAAACTACACAAATCAAATCGAATTTCAAAATCAAACTGAACTGAAACAAACCACATACCTAAATTTTTACAACTTATTTATTATTTATTCGTATAATATATATATATATATATATATTGCATTTATATATTATTTGTTGTTTTTTATTTTTTCTTGATAATACTTATTAGTTTAATTTACTATATTTTTTTGCTTTTTGTAATATATATATATATATATATATATATATATATATATATATATATATATATATATACATAACTATCTATTAATATTTTTTTTTCTTTATT
>NC_021166.2:33006372-33020786 GCF_000331145.2 Cicer arietinum | reverse complement strand
TATATTTTTTTTTTTTTTTTTATATATATATATATATATATATATATATATATATATATATATATATATATTTAAATTACAATCGGTCATCATTTACTTATATTGTTAAATTTTAGTATATTATATATTTTTTATAATTGAAATTTGGATATCCAAAAAGGCTAAATACCACCCATGGTCACTTAACTTAATTTCAATTAACGTTTTAGTCATTTATAATTTTTTCTCTCAATTTGGTCTTTTATTTTAATTTTAAGTGACAATTTGATCTTTTATTTTTTAAAATGTTAACAATGTTATCCTTTTTTTTACAAAAATTCATCAAAATTTTCAAATAAAACCCATAAAATTAAGTATATTCTTCATATAATACAAATTTCATCAAATTCGTAACTCAAATCTTCAAATAAACTCATATTTTCATTCTTTATTTGATGTTGTTAGAGATGAAAATATAAGTTTATTTAAAGATTTAAGTTATGAATTTGATGAAATTTGCATTATATTGTGGATGATAATAAATTTTATGGGGTTTGTTTGAAATTTTGGATAAATTTTTTTAATTTTTGCAAAAAAAAAAAAGATAAATTGTTGACATTTTAAATCATAAAATATCAAATTGTCACTTAAAATTAAAATAAAGGATCAAATCAGGGAAAAAAATATATAAAGGACTAAAACGTTAACTGAAATTAAGTTAATGGGTCATAGGTGCATATTTATTTACATATAGGGATGGGAATAGGCTAGCCCGTCCGTCAGGGGCCTATCGTCTGGCCTACTTATGACCTGACCTGACCTATTTAATAAAAAGGTTAGGCTCAGGCCATTTTTAAAGCCTATTTATTTAAATAGGCTAGGCTCAGGCTTATAAAAAAGCCTATTAGGCCTGACAGGCCGACCTATTTATATTTTATTATTATTTATTATTATTATTATTATTATTATTATATTATTATTATTAATATTATTTCCAATTTTAAATTCTATCAATTAAGCAATTACTCAGTAAACATTCCATATTCAGTAGTTGTTCCATATTCGGTAGCATTTCATATTTGGTAGTTGTTCAATTAGTCAATCACTCAGTAGTCTTTCATATTTGTTTAAGAGGTAATAATGAGTGTGTTTGTTTAAAAAAAAATCTATTACTTGACACAAAAAATTATTTTTTAGGGTTTAAAGGATTATTTTTTAGGGTTTAAAGGATGTTTGTTTCATATTTTTTAAAAATCATTTTAAATAGGCTTTTAAATAGACTTCCAGGGCAGGCCAGACTTTTAAAAAGGTCAGGCCAGACCGGAAAAAAAGCCTATGATAGGCCGTAGGCCAGGCTTAGGCCTAAAAAATAAATCGTAGGCCAAGCTTATGCCTTTCAAAGCCTGGCCTGGCTTGGCCTATTCCCACCCCTATTTACATATAACTGAATTTTTTTATATACATATATATATTTTCGCGTCTAGTTTGTCTGCAAAAAAGGAGTCGCCGCCAATTTTATTTTTTATTAAAGGAAAAATTGGATAAAACCTAAAATAATGATTTTTGAACCAAAAATTCGAATTCGGGAGTCGATTACGAATAGGGAAGTATTACCACCCTACAACGTCCGTTAAAACGGTTACCCTATAATTAATTATATACAAACTATTTATTTATTTTATTTATTTTTACCCCCAAAAAGAATAATAAAAAAAGAAAATAATTTTTTTTATTAATAAAAGAAGAAAAAAAAATTGTTTTTTTTTATTAATTTGGTTTTACAAGGGGAATACCTTGCTCCTACTTATCCCCAAGTGCAATAGGAAAATCAAAACTCACGTAGTTCTTGGGTAGAAAATATTTATGTGTTGACTGATTTTATTATTAGTTTTACTTTATCAAAATAAATTAACAACATAATAGTGATAACAATAGTAACAACAACAACAACAACAATAATAATATTTTATTATTAATTTTACTTTATATATATATCAAAATAAATTAACAACATAATGGTGATAATAATAATAATAATAATAATAATAATAATAATAATAATAATAATAATAATAATAATAATAATAATAATAATAATAATAAGAGTGATGTGTTGTATATTGATTTGTGCATCGTCTTATTTTAAGGAAACACTTTTATTACATTTTGACTTTTATAAACTGTAAAGGATAAAAATTCAATAGTAGATTCGCGAGTCGGTGGCACATATGTGGCGCGAACCGGCGACGATAATAACAAAAGAGTGTAAGATCTAATGAACAAGAAAGAAAACAAAATAAAGATAAGAGATCACAAATTTGATAAAGAATTAGACGATTATACAACAATCGACTTTCTTCTTATTAGTTAATTCCAAAAATTTGATCGTGATACCAAAGAAAATTTCTTGTTTATATCATACGTGCATAGAATAATAATAAAAAAAAACTCTATAACAACAATACTGGAGAGGTTTTTTATTAGTTCCTGGTTCCAATCTTTCTTCTCTATTTTTGTGCCCCTCTTTTAGTTTTCTTGTCCTCTTAATTATAGTTAGAAATTAGGTTTAAATTTTTGGAAGACAATATTTCTCATTAATGATCATTAAGGTAACTTTTATTGTTTTCAAAAACCTACCATAATCAATTAAGGTATGATTTTTTAACCTTTTTTAAGAAACAATAAGTTAAATCAGAATTGAATCTTTTTTTTTTTAAAGTTTAAAATATCGTTAATACTAATTATTATATTTTAATGCAAATTAAAAAAGAAGAGCTAACAAAACTAGGTGTCAACAGCCTAACTGTTTACTTTATTTTTATCATTATTTTTATTTTACTTATTTTTTGTTATATATTTATTATTTTTTATAAAACTTTAAAAGTGTGGACAAAATTAGGTGTCAACAGCTGCCCCTATTTGCAAAATTTTATTATATTTAATATTTCTCGGCTTTGGGTGCGAGTCGTTTTCCCGGCTTTAAGATGCGAGTTGTTTTCTCGGATTTGGGTGCGAGTCGTTTTCCCTGCTTTAACATGCGGGTCATTTTCTCGGCTTTGGGTGCGAGTCGTTTTTTCGGCTTTAGGATTATTTTTTCTCGTACGTTCTTTTCAGTCTTTTTTGATATAATTGCCCATGGAATAAGACCGTCAACCTTTCTTTAATTAAATTCAATTGATCGAAACGGATTTGTACCTATTCCAACTCCTCTAGTTTGGCTTCTATTAATACTCTTAGCAAAGGGATTTCTGTTTCAATGGATAGCATAGCCTCCATAATAGGAAAAAGGGGTTGTGTATCGAAGTGCGATACCCGTGTAGTGCAAACGGCAACATCTCATGCCAACTGTGCCCTACATAAAATTTATGGTAGGTTTTTCAACACCACAACTCATCTCTGAAGACGTCTGTGCCCTACATCGAAAACGGTCGAGGTGCCGACCCGAATAATCTTTCTAGACATGGCGTGTTCACTCATATGGATCCCATAAGAGCCATCGTGGACATCTTGTTGAATTTTTTTTGTCTCATTGACATCACATATTTCGTGCCCCAAGATATGATTATCATAAAAATGCATTTTGACAAAAAAGATTTATGACACAAGAAACTAGTGAGGGAAGGTTCAGACAATGATTTTTAATGAAAAAAAAAAAAAGGATTCATAGAAAGAAAAGAAGATGAGGTTATCTCTTATGGGTAAATGATCCAATTTGTTAGTAGTATTTCATAAAAGAAGTGTGCTAATAACTCATGCCACAATTTCAATCATGTTTTTAACATACTTTGGAAAATATGATTTGCTCCAATCTATATTCACAACCTTTCGGAATATGTTCAACTTCGACCTTGATTTGGTCATCCCCTTTTTTAGATTCTCAAACTAGTGATCTTTTTTCATTCTATATTTTTTTGTGGCCCTAATTTTTGCTTAGATTGCCCTTCTGGTTTTTCAACCTAATGAGTTTTTTTTCTCTAACTTTTGCCTAGGCCGCCCTGTTGGGTTTTAGACCTACCAAGTCTTCATTGATTTTTGCACCCTTATTTTTGCCTAGCTCGCCCTTTCGTGTTTTCGACCTAGCGAGTTTGTACTCATATTTTTATAGCCTAATTTTGTCCTAGGTCATCCTTTTTGATTTTCAACCTAACGGGTCTTCATTTAGATGTAACACTTTTGAAGCATCAACGTGTGCAAGTTGTGGTAAGTTTTCTCGATCCATATTGGTGTAGATCAAAGCCAAACTCGTGAGTTTTTTTTTTATGGCATTGGGGCTCATATAGTTGGGAGTCCAATTGTCGTGCTAGTCCTTTTAGACATGTGAAATCTTATTGAACGTTAATTCCTTCTTTTGAAGCTCCAAAGTTCATATGTTCTTCTATTAAGATCTTTCGAAATAATTGTTCGTAACATGAGGTAGTCAACATTTCTCTTGAATTGAATATTGCCGGTCAACACATGTCATTTACTCTTGATAAAGGGATTTTTGTTTGAGTGGGTCACACTGCCTTTATTCTATATAATAAGAAACAAAGGGGTGCCCCAGCTATAGTCTGATACTCACGGAGGGTATTCTACAGTTACGAGGAACTTTCATTCTTGTGAATGTTTATTCTTCATCATAACTTACTTTGAATATTGAAGATAAAGTGGCTACGACCAGCTAGTTGGTCATATTATTGAGGGACATGATGAAAAATGATAATCTTCTTATTCCAGCTTTTCCATTATTGATTTAGTTGATTGAGGATTACATTCAAGTATCATATACTTTCAACATCTTCATTTTTTATTCGTAGGCGGCTAGAATACCCACAATACAAACTTCAAATTCCTCACGTGATTGATATATTCAAAACACATTTAGACAATGATTAAGATAAAAACCACTTTTCTAGGGGATTCACGTGACGTTAATTCCATGCCCCAACATATCGAGGTCCATCCATATAGTGGGTTTTATTTATACCGTTCTCGAGTTCAGTGGAATTTATAGCATGATTGAAATTATGTATGAGATTTTGGCAAACTTATTTATCAATGGACTACTTCCAAATATGCTTGGTATATGGTTTAAAGAAGAGAAAGAAAAATAATGTTTGCTAAGAGATTGTGAAATATATGATGGGTGAGAATGGAGAAGGAAACAATACAAAATGCATTTATTGATATTCAAAATATTGAGGAACAAAAGTGTGTCGATTATATGTTAAAGTATCATAGAACTTTAGGCACATCAATATGATCAATGTTTTATAATCAAACTAACGATCATTGAGAAACTTGATAATATTTTCATTGTTGACCTTGCTCATTGGATATATATAGGAGAACATAGACAATGTGTTCAAAGTTGTGTTTAACCAATGTTTTTCTTCAATAGTCATCAAAAATTCATACAAGGTTTGCCATTTTTTGGATGGGTGAATTTTTCATGACATCAAATAATAAGCGGTAGTTCAACATAGACGACCCAACTTCTAGAGATTTAGTTGTGGCGAAAGCCAAGGAAGTATGTTTATGACCCATAAGTAAGGGGTGGATGATGAATATGAATCTAATTCGTATCAGGTTCAAATCTTGTGGACAAGTGACTTGAGATAGAGTATAACCAAAAAGTAGATAAAAGGTGACAATTGTTAGACTTACGAAGTCAATGGGTAACACATGACTTCTTCGTGATATATTTTTCCATGAAGGATCCCCATGATTTCAAATATCGAGGGTTTGTAAGATTTCCAATCTTTTTGTCATATGGTCTTTCAATTGGTTTAGACCACCTTTGCATGTACCAATTCATCCATGATTTTAACTCGGGAATATGTCTGGTAAGGGTGTTATGATACATTTTTTTTGCTTGTAGTGTTATTTTTTGTGTGAAGGAATATGGCATGATTATGCAATGCGATGTGTGAAAAAGTATATATGCATGGATGTTGAAGAACCGTTTTTCGCTTATTTGTGAATATTTTAATCGATAACTAAGATAGGTCCATGAGATCAAGAGTGGGGCCAACTTTAATTCATTAAAAAAAACTGGAATACAAGTTTTTTTTTTTTTTAAATGAACAAAATGAAAGCAAAACCTAAAAAGAGTTTTGAAACCCTAGTGAGCAATCAATTTTTTCATTTGCTCGATTAAACTTTTACAATGTTCAATAAAAATGAAGATCTCCTGAGGAGTAGAGAGAGGAATAACCATCCCATCAGAACCTCTCAATAATGGTGGGACATCTCTGACAACCGAATGTGTCAAATAAACGAGTTTGGAAAAGCGATCGGCCCAAAACATCCCTTCTTGAACAAGTCTCTCAATTGTGTCTTTTTGCGTACGTACCTCGTCTCCCTTTCTTGTGAGTATAATTCGGCATTTCTCAATGATCTCTTCTTGACATTTCCTGTCTACCATGATCTTACTTTCGCATTCTGCTTTTACTTTCTCTATCTGTTGTCTTAGACTTGCTTCATGCATACAGGCGATTTCATGATTCTCCCCAAAGTTTTTTAGCAACTCCTTAAGTATGAGTCCCTCAACCACTGCATTGTCCCTCTCTTGACATATGAGCCTCAACTCTTCATTCGCACCTCGTAAATAGATCTGAGTTCTCTCTTTTCCTTCTTCTTCTCCCTTGCCCTCTTCTGCACTTTATCAAGGACAAGGAATTTTTGGGCATTCTCATATTTCAGGTCTCTACATGCCAGGTGAGCTTTTTCCATTTCTTGTTGTAGTTTTTCAATTTCTTGTTCTTTTAGAACTAAGTCGGCCTCTAAATCTTCAACATTGAGAAATGATTCTATTATTACTACTTTTGGGTCAAGGGCTTCAACGTGAAAAGGCAATTTGATCTCTTGTGCCCTCTTTTTCACCCAATTACGATATTCCTCTCCTACACTACAACTTCTAGGCCCTAACTCCCGCCCTTTCCAGACGACATCTTCCCAAGATCTACGTATTCTTCTCAGCAGGCCATCGTTATGAATATCTTGTCCACAAATGACAAAAGAGTTTGTTATATCCATGATTGGCGGTTTCGTTATAGGATAGCCCAATTGTCTTAGTGCCACGTAGGGGTTATAATTTATGCACCATTTGGTTCCCATGAGTGGGACATCAGTAAAATTCATGCATTTACAAATCACTTTACTTATATTCTGACTTTCGCGAGTACCATTGGATCGTTCTTTCGTTGAGATTTGCTAGAGTAGTTGCCCATTCTTTTCTGGTTCCTGACTGATGTCTAGCCTGAAAAGTATATTTGATGAACCACATGTAGAGTATCGGCGAGAAACAACGGATCAAGCCTCCCTTTTTCTCATGACAGTAGTCGAGAGTGCAATAAATGTCAACTAGAACTGCTGATATTGGATTCTCCCTTCTATGTTTATGAGCACAAAGATGCCTATTGCCGTAAACTCTACAAAATCTATAATGTTTGGGAATAAAACAATTCCATATATAATTAAGGCGAGTACATCAAAGAAAGTGTCCCACTTTCCATCTCTCACTAAGGTTATCGCCTTCTCTTCAAGATATTTTATCGGGAATCCAATCAAATTGTCTTTGTCGATTTTATTTTCCTCTATCTCTTTTATAGGAATATCAAGTGTCTTGGCAATTTTTTTCAGCGAGAGGTAGTGCTCCATGTACTGGTAAGGTTTACTCTCCTTTATTGGATGCCCCAATATTTGTTCAAACTCCTCCAATGTTAGGGCCAATTGAAAGTCCCTAAAGGTGAAACACATGAAGGGAGGGTCATAGAATTGGACCAACGTTGTAAGGACGTCCACTTGCACATTAATTTCAAGCAAATCCAGAATTTTCCCGAATTTCCCAATAAAGATCACTCGCTGCACGTTTTTCAATTTTCGAGCAAGATTTTTAAGATTGCTTACATCCGATTTGTGAATTCTTAGTGGCAAGGTCTTTCTTAAGAGTGTATTTTTGGAGCCACCATTTGATCTCATGTTCCCTATAGTTAAAGATATTCACAATAAGCCTTAAATTTTATGGTTCTAAAAATGATGTAGTAATGATTTTTTTCAAGGGCAGCCATGATAAATAAAATGATGCGAAAAAAAAAGAAGACTGAAAAAGAATGCACGAGTACTAGAAGGTGAAAGTGAGTATGGTATAGGGTAGGTAGTTCCTTTTTTTTTTCTTGAAGGAAAATGTTATGAGAATGTAAAAATAAAAAAAATAAATGCAATGATTATGTAATAAACTAAAAAAAAATTACTATCTCATAATATGCAATGACTTTTTTTTTTTAAATAACATGTTGCAAAATGAAGATAAAAAAATATGAAACATGCATGATTATGCGATGCAAATATGGGATATAAATAGGGTAGTCTTTTTTCTTCTCAAATATGCATGTGACCTTCATGGTTCTTTTTTTATTTAATCGTTCTATGGTCTTTAACGTGAACCTTCACTATGGGTGACTCTATGGTTCTAAATTGGTTCCTAGAGCACACAACTCAATTCTAAAATATTAAACCAAATAATAGGTAAACTATTAAAATAGAAATATTCTAGAAAAAGTCAACTCGATGTGAGACTTTCATGACAACCACACAGGATGTACATCTAGAAGCTTATCATTACACAATCTCTAATTTATGTTAGGCTACACTCGGTCCGGGTATAGAGTCCACTTATAAGTGTGTGAATCGTGTTAGTATAGTGGGTAGAGAAATGAATAAAATAAAATAATCACCACAATTAACATAAATACATGTAAGTTATCATAAGTAAATAGAAAAAAAAAGGAATGACCACAATTAGAACAAATTATCATAAATACATGTATAACTCCGCAATTAGAATAAATTACCATAAATGGATATAGCTAATAGATTATCAGAAATAACATATAAATCACAAAAAGAATAATCACTACAATTATATTAACAATAAATAGATAACAAAATAATAAAAACAAATAAAACCAGAAGAGGGTAATATAAATAAAAATAAATACATAATTATATACAATTAATTAGGTTAGACTTGTCTCTCAAAAGTCTCCAGCATAGTTGCAGCGCGAAAAAGGAGGCGCCACCAATTTTATTTTTTATTAAAGAAAAAATTGGATAAAACCTAAAATAATGATTTTTGTACCAAAAATTTGGATTCGGGAGTCGATTACGAGTAGGGAAGTATTACCACCATACAACGTCAATTAAAACGGTTACCTTATAATTAATTGTATACAAACTATTTATTTTATTTATTTTTACTCCCAAAAAGAATAATAAAAAAAAAGAAAATAAATTATTTATATTAATAAAAAAAGAAAAAATATTTTTTTATTAATTTAGTTTTACAAGGGGAAGACCTTGCTCCTATGTATCCCTAGGCGCAATAGGGAAATCAAAACTCACGTAGTTCTGAGTAGAAAATATTTATGTGTTAACTGATTTTATTATTAGTTTTACTTTATCAAAATAAATTAACAACATAATAGTGATAACAATAATAATAATAATAATAATAATAATAATAATAATAATAATAATAATAATAATATGAGTGATGTGTGTATATTGATTTGTGCATCGTTTTATTTTAAGGAAACACTTTTATTACTTTTTGACTTTTACAAATTGTTAAGGATAAAAATTCAAAAGTAGATTCGCGAGTCGACGGCGATAATAACAAAAGAGTTTAAGATCTAGCGCATGAGAAAGAAAACAAAATAAAGATAAGAGATCACAAATTTGATAAAGAAGTAGACGATTATACAACAATCAATTTTATTCTTATTAGTTAATTCCAAAACTTGATCGTGATACAAAAAAAAAAAATTTGTTTATATCATACGTGCATAGAATAGTAAAAAAAAAAAAACTCTATAACAACAATAATGTCAAAAAAATAAACCATTAGATAAAAGCAAAAAAAAAGTGTTTACCGTAATAGAGAGGTTTGTTATTAGTTCTTGGTTCCAATCTTTCTTCTCTAATTTTCTGCCCCACTTTTAGTTTTCTTGTCCTCTTATTATAATTCTTATTAATGATAATTAAAGTAACTTTTAGTGTTTTCAAAAACCTACCATAATCACTTAAGGTATGATTTTTTAACATTTTTTAAGAAACAATAAATTAAATTAGAATTGATATCTTTTTATTTTATTTTATTTTATTTTATTTAACAAAAAGTCTAAAATATCCTTAATACTTATTATTATATTTTTTTTTTGCAAATAAAAAAAAGAAGCGTTGACAAAATTAGGTGTCAACAGCCTAACTGTTTATTTTTATTTTTATTTTTATTTTTATCATTATTATTATTAATTTTTTTTACTTAATTTATTTTATATATTTATTATTTTTCATAAAACTTTAAAAGTAGCGGACAAAATTAGGTGTCAACATATAGATATTTAAAATACAATCGATCATTATTTATTTACATTGTTTAATTTTAGTATATTATATATTTTTTATAATTGGAATTTGGATATCCAAAAATCATTTCAAGTTAAACAGTTTGTAATTAATTTGGATCATATTTTTTAAAATGTGTCATTTAAACTGAATCACATGTAATTTTATCTTTTGAACCGATGGATTTTTGTCTCATAATTAATTCAAACCGTATCGTGAAAACCCCTAGTTATTAACACCTATAATAAAAACTTGTCTGAATAAATACTATTTTTATTATCATATTACAACCACTTGTTTAAAATTTGTGAGTTCATTACCGATTAGACAACCAAATATTGATAAAATTTATGTTGGACACATATATACATAAAAGTATATATTATACTATTGTTCGACACAAAGTTGACAAATTATTTTTATAAATAAAAATTTAAATTTAGGAGGATATACTTTCATGTAAAATTAAAAATGATCACATGATCGTTAACATCGCACGTCGCTATGAGAAACATTTGAAGATATTGAAATTATTGTCGCACTAAATTATCTATATAATTCCCCTAATTTTATCTAAGCGAATAAAAAATATTTATAATTAGTTAATTATAATAGATTATCCATTCATTTAATTAAAATTTTGTTTAAGCGGTGTTTAGAAAAAATAAATTATATTCATTTGCAATTACTTTTACTTTAAAAATATGTATCAAATAAAATTTTATAATTTCTAATATTGAAAATATTATAAAAACAAAAAATTATCAAACAACTTTTTTTCATTTTTCATCTCAATAATAGTTTTCAAAAAATGAATAACCAAACAATTTTTTATTTTATTTTTCTTCACAAAAACAGTTTTTTTTAAATTGATTTACAAAATAATTTTTAAAAACATCTTTTTTTATAACAACACACATTCTTTAATTGATTGAAATTAGTTGTTATTAGTGTGATGTAGAGGTAAAATTGTTTGCTATTGATATTTATTATATAAATTATAGAGTTAATTATATTAATAAATAAAGTTGCTAATAAAATGATTATATAAATTAATTTGTATACACTATCGTTATAAAAAGTTATACATTGTCGACTAATTAAAAATCAGTTATATGTATGATTTTATAAAGTAGTTAAGATTAAAGTCAAATATTTTCAATACTTAATCGGACGATTATAATGACTAATAGTTTAAATAATATATATATATATATATATATATATATATATATATATATAATGACTAATAGTTTAAATAATATATATATATATATATATATATATATATATATATATATATATATCGATAATATATATAAACTAAATTCATAAATATTAATTTACCTTCCTCATTATTTTTTAGGTATAATTGCTCATGCGGTCACTTAACTTAATTTCAGATAACACTTCAGTCATTTTCTTTTTTTTCTTGATTTGGTCCTTTACTTAATTTTAAGTAAACAATTTGATCTTTTATGTTTTAAAATGATAACAATGTTATCCTTTTTTTTATACAAAAATTCATCAAAATTTTCAAACAAAACACATAAAATTAATTATTATCTTCAATATAATGCAAATTTTATCAAATTACTTAATATCCACCATATAGGGGATTTTCTTTCATGTCTTCGACTATGAATATAGGTGTCAATTTCCTACAAATTATTGGCCACAAATCACATGTTGAAATGGCAAAAAATTTCATAATTAAAAAGGACAAAATTGGTGACTAAATATTTAATAAAAACAACAATTTACATCACAAATTTCGTCTCTAAATCAATTGCTAATGACATAGAAAATTAATTCAAAGTGGTTGCTAAATCACTCTCAAACTTTAGTCACTAATTCAATCTCAAAAATTGGTCACAAAATCGGTCACAAAATTCAGTCTCAAAAACCGGTCACAAAATTCGGTCACAAATCGGTCACTAAATTTGGTCGCAACAGCTAGCGACTAACATATTACCTACTGATTTAAATAGGTCACTAAATCGGTCGCTATTGAATTTAGTGACCGATTTTCTTCATTTAGTGACCGAAAAATAGATATCTAAAAGTGTTTTTTTAGTAGTGTGTATTTGTTAAGATTTGAGTTAATTTGAATTGTTGACACGATTGCATTAATTATTTATTTAGTGGACTTGTGGCTTGTATGTCTAACTATGATTTTGTACACTCTTGTTTAATGTGAGTTGTTGAAAATAAATTTTTTGATTAGCTAATGGTAAGGACCTCAAGAGCATGAAGATGATCCATATTTTAATAAATTAGGATGAACTTTATTTCTTTTAATTTGGGTTCTAATAATTCTTAGTTTACTTTGATTTGGAATTGTAATAGTTTTATTATAGATTTAGTTTATGTTATGTGTAAGTGAAGATACTTTACTTCCTTATATTTAGTTTATTTAAAAATAAAAATAAATGATATAAGCCTAAAATGGTCCTAGAGAATGGTGTCACTTATGATCCATTTAGGTTTAGAGATAGTCTTACTTTAAATATGCATTTTGTAACCTCATTGAGGGTTTTTTTTTTTTAAATATTATTTTTGTGAGACTTTTGCTCTCTTGAGTTCTTGAAAGAATTCACTTTTGAACTTATCAAGGTTGTTAATTCTTGTGGCGTTCTTTTTGGCTTATAAATCCCTAGATTGTGGCTCCATTTTATTTTTCTTGGTTCTTTTACTGAATAATAGTTTTGAGTTTCCTTTACATCAAACCCTAATACACAAATTCTACCAATTTTCGTGTTAAGCAACCTACAACCATATCTCGAGTTCTACAAACTTGTTTTCGGTGATTCAATAGCCTAACTTGTGTTTCAAAACGTCATCTTTAACCTCGTTTTGGAATTGTCAGAGTCGGGGTTTCGTAGCTCTGTTTATCATGTTTTCTAGCAATATGCGATTTTGGATTCAATCTGTAAGTTCCCAACCTAGAACGATCCTTAAATTGATACATGACAAACATGATCACAACATTAGTCAGAAGGACCTCAAGAGAATGAAGATGATCCATATTTTAATAATTAGGATGAACTTTATTTATTTTAATTTGGTTTCTAATAATTCTTAGTTTACTTTGATTTGGAATTGTAATAGTTTTATTATATATTTAGTTTATGCTATGTGTAAGTGAAGATACTTTACTTCCTTACATTTAGTTTATTTAAAAATAAAAATAAATGATATAAGCTTAATATGGGCCTAGAGAATGATGTCACTTATGATCCATTTAGGTTTAGAGATAGTCTTACTTTAAATATGCATTTGTAACCTCATTGAGGGGGGGGTGGGGGGGGGTGGTGTTTAATATTATTTTTGTGAGACTTTTGCTCTCTAGAATTCTTGAAAGAATTCACTTTTGAACTTGTCAAGGTTGTTAATCCTTGTGGCGTTCTTTTTGGCTTATCAATCCCAAGATTGTGGCTCCATCTTGTTCTTGGTTCTTTTACTGAATAATAGTTGAGTTTCCTTTACATCAAACCCTAATACACAAATTCTACCAATTTTCGTGTTTAACAACATGCGATCATATCTCGAATTCTACAAACTTGTTTTCGGTGTTTCAATAGCCTAACTTGTGTTTCGCAATGTCATCTTTAACCTTGTTTTGGAATCATCAGATTCAAAGTTTCATAGATCTTTTTGTTTCATTTGCTATCCTTACTTAATTTGTGTGTTGTTGCTACTTAAAAAAAATATTGTGTTGTTAAAAGTACTACACACTACCTGTTTGAAAAATTCCTAAGTATGTCATATCATCAATATTGTAAGACCCATAATTTTAAAGTATACTTTATGTATTTTTGTGTATTTTGGATTTTGGATTTTGGCTCGGAGGCTTTTTAGCCAATGTTAATAATATTTTGGAGTATATATGATCAAAAAGATATTTTGATGCCGTTTAAAATTACTCGTCGATAAATAAATTAAATTAACTGCGGTGAATCTTTTACGAAGAATTTAATGCGTTACAGGTGAAATGGTAACTTAACAAATATGTAGATATTTTGGGATATTTGTTAAAAGTAATA
>NC_021166.2:32999467-33006046 GCF_000331145.2 Cicer arietinum | reverse complement strand
GACGTTGCGAGCGGAGATTTTACCGGATTTACTCGCGGTACTGTAATCGAACGTAAAAGCTAACGTTAAGGTAAAGGCTCCTTCCAAACTTTTAGTTTGCATTTAGGGACTTATCTGTAGTTGTGTGGAAAAGAATTTTGTTAGGGTTAGAGTGTTGATTTGGGGGAAAATGAATCTAAGGCTTTATGGGTAAAATCTTAGAGTTAGGTTTTGGTTATATTGATGAATGTTTCGTGGAAAATGAATTTAAACTCATTTATGTATGATTTTGAGTAAATGAAACTTGTTGTGTTTGAGTGGTGGATTGTGTTGATTTGTGTTCGTCGTATTTGACGTGTTCTTAATTAATACTGATGAAATTTGTTGTGTGTATGGTTGGATTTTGTGGAGAAATGAATTGATGTGTTTTGGTGTGAGTTGTGGATTGGATCTGATAATAGGTTTGAGTTTGTTTTGTGTGGAATTTGAAAACCATTAGAGTTAAACGAGTATTAAGAATCGATGTTAGGCGTTTTGTTCCAATAATAAAGTCACACCAATCGATTACTTAATCGATTTACTAAGTCAATAATCGATTCACAAATACACATAATCGATTTGGCCACAAACTGAGAGTTCACTGTGATTTCAAAATATTTGTTTCAATCGATTTGCCAATCGATTGTGTTCAAAACAGGAACTTAGCTAATTTCATGTTAATCGGAGTGCCAATCGATTTGGTAGTGTTTTCCTGAAAAGTTCTTACCAGTTGTTTAGTTCAAACGATTTCCCAATCGATTGATACCAAACTTAACATGATTGAAATTCTCACAATAGATTGTCCAATCGATTGTGTTTGTCACAGGTCATGTTACTTTTGAAATATTATTTAAGCAATCGATTTACCAATCGATTAGCCTTGTAAATGAATTGTCCCTGTGACTTACCCAATCGATTTGTTTCAATCAGTTTTTACTTTGTGATGTGCACAATCGATTTGCCAATCGGTTAGCCTGTAAATCAGGTTGCCACTGACTTGCGCAATTTTTATTTCTAATTGTGCCATTCGATTGCCTAATCGATTGTGTAACCACAAACAGTATGTTTCCTTACAACCCTTTTATGAAATCGATTTCCCAATCGATTTGCTTCAACCAGTTTTTCAACTTTAGTTGATTTCTTGAGTTCCAAGCAATTTGTCTCAAGTATGTAGGGTTGAGTTGTTGTTCCTGAAATCTTGCTCAGTTAAAATGTTAGATTTATCATATGATGTATGAACATTGTATGTTTGTTAATTATGTCAAAATTAGGATTAAGAGGACTAAAGTCCAACAATCTCCCCATTTTTGCATAAGTGACAAGCATACAATTTTAACTTGAGTTGAGCATTTCAAGACATAATATTAACAACATTTCATAGCATCATATGTACCATTATCAGATCATAAAATCAGAATATCAGAGCATTAGATCAGATCATATCAGTACACATGCTATTTAACAATATCAAAGCATTCTAATAATTCATTAACAGTCATCAGAGTTATCAAAAATTATGCAGCAGTATAAGTTCAAGTTATAATTTTTCTCCCCCTTTGTCAGCTAAGGCAAAAAGGCAGAAAAAAAAATATCCTCCCCCTATGTTAGTAAACATAAGCACTGGGGGTTGAAATTAGAAAACATTGTATCAGAGCAATAAATGAGCATTTTAAAAGATTATGGCAAAAGATTTCAGAGAGTAATGGAATAAACGTTCTAGTGCATTATATATATAGAAGAAATGAATACACCAAGTCATTACAAAACAACACAGATCCTAAACTCCTAATCTCCTAAACTTGGCTGGTCCTCACTATTATCTAAGGGAGAGGCAAAGACCGCTGTATTACCCTCAGCAGGTGTCTCCTCAACGTGAGTTGCAGGACGATCTAGGGGAGTTGGGTTAGGTTCCTCTGTTGCTTGACGACCGATGTCTGCTATATCTTCAAATGACAGCTTGATGCCTAAATGCGCTTGAATAGCATCAACATCCTGAACAACTGAATTCAGGGATGCTTGGAGAGTCCTCAGATTTGCTTCCATTCTGACCTGTGACTCTAGCATTTTGGCATTGTGAGCCATCTGAGCTTCTATAAATTCCATTAATTTTGCAACAAACTCAAGAGGGGCTGTTTCAGTAGCTGATTGAGGATGAGGTTGAGCTGGTTCAACATTTGGCTGAGGTCTTATCCAAATACCATGTAACCTTTTCAATTGCATCTGGTTTACAATTGATTCTCCAAAAATTAGAGTGGTCTTCGAAGATTCTTCATTAACAAATGATACCTTGAAGTGTTTCAGAATCTTGGTAATCAGTTGTGGATAAGGCAGCACAAGCTTGCTCTGCGAAGCCTCCAGCATGTGCCTTAGCACAATCCATGCCCAGCTCATCCTGAGCTCCTTGGACAAACCCCATAGCAGTAGTATATCCAACTTCTGGACTACTGTATGGTTACCAGATCGTGGTACAAGTGTAAGACCCATAATTTTAAAGTACACTTTATGCATTTTTGTGTATTTTGGATTTTGGCTCGGAGGCTTTTAAGCCAAAGTTAATAATACTTTGGAGTTTATATGATCAAAAAGATACTTTGATGCCGATTAAAATTACTCGTCGATAAATAAATTGAATTAACTGCGGTGAATCTTTTACGAAGAATTTAATGCGTTACGGGTGAAATGGTAATTTAACAAATATCTAGATATTTTGAGATATTTGTTAAGTTATAAAACCTTCTTCAGTCAGCTTGAACGTTGAGTAAAATTCCCTTATCAACCTTGGATAACTATCAAGAGTAGAAGAGAGAAAGCTCTCAAGACCGTGAAATCTCAGATGGTTTTGTAAAGTAAAATGTGTATGGTTGGATTTGTGAATAAATGAATTGATATGTTTTGATGTGAGAATTTGTTGAGTTTGTGTTGTGTGAAATTTGAAAACCATTAAGTTAAATGAGTATTAAGAATGGGGAATCTCTTAATGTCTCGGTTACTTAATATTTTGTTTTAAAGAAAAATCGTTTAAGTTAACTGGGCGTTAAGAATGGGGAATCTCTTAATGTCTCGTTTACTTAATGTGCGTTTGTTTGTGAAAAATCGTTTAAGTTAACTGGGCGTTAAGAATGGGGAATCTCTTAATGTCTCGGTTACTTAATGTTCGTTTTTGAAAATCGTTTCAGTAAATGAGTATTAAGAATGGGGAATCTCTTAATGTCTCGGCTACTTTATATTTGTTTTTTGAAAATCGTTTCAGTAAATGAGTATTAAGAATGGGGAATCTCTTAATGTCTCGGCTACTTTATATTTGTTTTTTGAAAATCGTTTCAGTAAATGAGTATTAAGAATGGGGAATCTCTTAATGTCTCGGTTACTTAATATTTTGTTTTGAAAATCGTTTAAGTTAACTGGGCGTTAAGAATGGGGAATCTCTTAATGTCTCGGTTACTTAATATTTTGTTTTGAAAATCGTTTAAGTTAACTGGGCGTTAAGAATGGGGAATCTCTTAATGTCTCGGTTACTTAATATTTGTTTTTTTGAAAATCGTTTAAGTTAACTGGGCGTTAAGAATGGGGAATCTCTTAATGTCTCGGTTACTTAATATTTTGTTTTGAAAATCGTTTAAGTTAACTGGGCGTTAAGAATGGGGAATCTCTTAATGTCTCGGTTACTTAATATTTTGTTTTGAAAATCGTTTAAGTTAACTGGGCGTTAAGAATGGGGAATCTCTTAATGTCTCGGTTACTTATTATTTTGTTTGGAAAATTGTTTAAGTTAACTGGGCGTTAAGAATGGGGAATCTCTTAATGTCTCGGTTACTTAATATTTTGTTTTAAAGAAAAATCGTTTAAGTTAACTGGGCGTTAAGAATGGGGAATCTCTTAATGTCTCGGTTACTTAATATTTGTTTTTTTGAAAATCGTTTAAGTTAACTGGGCGTTAAGAATGGGGAATCTCTTAATGTCTCGGTTACTTAATATTTTGTTTTAAAGAAAAATCGTTTAAGTTAACTGGGCGTTAAGAATGGGGAATCTCTTAATGTCTCGGTTACTTATTATTTTGTTTGGAAAATTGTTTAAGTTAACTGGGCGTTAAGAATGGGGAATCTCTTAATGTCTCGGTTACTTAATATTTTGTTTTGAAAATCGTTTAAGTTAACTGGGCGTTGAGAATGGGGAATCTCTTAATGTCTCGGTTACTTAATATTTTGTTTTTGAAAATCGTTTAGTAAATGAGTATTAAGAATGGGGAATCTCTTAATGTCTCGGTTACTTAATATTTGTTTTTTTGAAAATCGTTTAAGTTAACTGGGCGTTAAGAATGGGGAATCTCTTAATGTCTCGGTTACTTAATATTTGTTTTTTTGAAAATCGTTTAAGTTAACTGGGCGTTAAGAATGGGGAATCTCTTAATGTCTCGTTTACTCGTGTATGTTTTGGTAAGTTGTGCTGACCCGGGATAGGTGGCACCTCGGTAAACGGTACGGACCCGTGATAGGTAGTACGTTTACGACTTACGTTCCTGAGGGAATTGTGTTTGGTAAGTTGTGCAGACCCGGGATAGGTGGCACCTCGGTAAACAGTACGGACCCGTGATAGGTAGTACGTTTACGACTTACGTTCCTGCGGGAATTGCGTTTGTCCGTGAGAGACTGCGCAGGGGTTTGTCCGTGAGAGACTACGCCTTGGTTTAAGTTAAATGAGAATTAAGAATGGGGAATCTCTTAATGTCTCGTTTACTTATGTGTGTTTTGGTAAATCGTGCTGACCCGCGATAGGTGGCACCTTGGTAAACGGACGGGCCCGTGATAGGCAGTACGTTTATGATTTACGTTTGGTAAGTTAAACGGTACGGGTCCGTGATAGGCAGTACGTTTACGATTTACGTTTGGTAAGTTGTGTTGACCCGGGATAGGTGGCACCTCGGTAAATAGTACTGACCCGTGATAGGTGGTACGTTTACGACTTACGTTCCTGAGGGAATTGTGTTTGTCCGTGAGAGACTGCACAGGGGTTTGTCCGTGAGAGACTACGCCCTGGTTTAAGTTAGATGAGAATTAAGAATGGGGAATCTCTTAATGTCTTGTTTACTTATGTGTATTTTGGTAAATCGTGCTGACCCGCGATAGGTGGCACCTTGGTAAACGGACGGGCCCGTGATAGGCAGTACGTTTACGATTTACGTTTGGTAAGTTGTGCTGACCCGGGATAGGTGGCACCTCGGTAAACAGTACTGACCCGTGATAGGTGGTACGTTTACGACTTACGTTCCTGAGGGAATTGTGTTTGTCCGTGAGAGACTGCACATGTGTTTGTCCGTGAGAGACTACACCCTGTTAAATTGTGAATTGTTGGTTCATTTTGTCTGTGTAGTATTGTGTTATAAGTGTTAAGTGTATGTTTTGGAATTTGGTGATAACATGTTTGATTCCAATACCATTTCGAAATCCATGATGTTGTAGTAATTGTGTTATAAGTGTTAAGTGTTATGTTTTGGAATTCGGTGTTAACATGTTTGATTGCAATACCATTTCGAAATCCATGATGTTGAAGTAATTGTGTTATAAGTGTTAAGTGTTATGTTTTGGAATTCAGTGATAACATGTTTGATTGCAATACTATTTCGAAACTCATGATGTTGTAGCAATTGCGTTATCAGTGTTAAGTGTTAAGAATTGGGATTATGCATGAATGTGATTGAGTTAGTTTATGAATTTTTGAAAGAATACACAGGGAAATCGATTTCCCAATCGATTTGATAGGTTAACAGGGACTTGGCTAAAGTAACAAAATCGTTTGGCCAATCGATTTTGTAATCAGTTTTTCAAAATCATTTAAGAAATCGATTTGGCAACACAGGAACTCAGCAATAACTGACCAAATCGATTTGTCAATCGATTGGCTCAGTAGAAACCCTTATTTTGAGTTAGATAATCGATTGCTCAATTGATTTATCAATGCTTTGGTCAGTTATGTATTACTTGATGTTTTGAGAACTTTATTTTGATTTCATTTTTAATTGGCAAGCATTGCATGAACTTTTCGCGTATGTAAAATCCCGTTAAGGTGCATGCTTAGTTGAAAAGTTATTTTGAGTATTTACAAACTAAATTGTTATGTGTTAACTGTTATTTTCGGTTGGTGACCCTTTACAATTATTGTGGAAATCTGGGCTTTGCCCTCAGATGAGAGTCAGGACGATCCTACCGTTCGTACCCTACAGACGGGAATGGAGATAGGAACGCTTGACTGCAGCTACGTTAGGAGGATCTCACGGGGCGCGTGGAGATCACTCAGGGTGTTTAGTTGTTTTATAAAATGATCAGATTAGGTTGACATAGAGGGATCAGATGTCTTTCTTTTGTATTGTATTTATTTTAAAATGGAAGACTGTACCTATACTAATATTGTCAGCTTGACATGTTATTTTCAATGGGTTACATGTACCTTTTGTTGTTGTGTAAATGGTTTGGATTTATAATTGGAGTGACTTTTCCGCTGCTTGTAAATCATAATGACTCAATTATTTATCCAAAGACATTTTCTTGTTTATTTCTCTGTTTCAGT
>NC_021166.2:32998021-32999327 GCF_000331145.2 Cicer arietinum | reverse complement strand
ACAAAGCCATCAATCATCAGGTCTTTAACAACAGTATGCCTGTCAAACGACTCTTCCCATCCTTCGTCAGCAGTATCAGCCTCAGAACTGCCGTCTATTGAAGTTCCGTGAAATGGTAATCCTGATAAAACAGAAAAATCTTCAAAGGACATAGAAATCCTTTTCCCTTTAACCTGAGCCTTGAAGCCGTCTTCAGTCAGCTTGAACGTTGAGTAAAATTCCCTTATTAATCTTGGATAACTATCAAGAGTAGAGGAGAGAAAGCTCTCAAGACCGTGAAATCTTAAGTGGTTTTGAAAAGTAAAACCGTCTGCATCAAAATATGCAAAATCCAGAGTCCTTGCCTCATGGATTTTTCTCTTAAGGAAGTCTGATGGAATGGTAGGTTCTACATCTTTTTCCTTAGATGCATGAGCTTTCCAAGGTGGGGGTGAAGAAACTGGTTTCTTCTTCTTCTTCTTCTGTGAGATTTCCTTCATGGCGTCAGCCATGAGCTTTTCTGTTGGTGGTTCCTTTCTCTTTTTGGTTTTCTCTTGAATAGCAGCAGGTGCCTTGCCTTTATCCTTGGCAAGAATTTTATGTGTAGGAATAGGTACTCTTTTGGTTAAAGTGGGTGGTGGTGAAGGGGTTCCACTGGATGAAGATGATGGTGAGGGGGTGCGTGTTTGGGTTTGTTTAACTCGTGCCATAATCGTAAGTTGAAGTAGTTTGAATGTAGATAGTAACAGAGAACAATTGCAGAGACAGAGCAAAGAGATGAAGCAGAGAAAATAGTGAAATATGGAGAAATGAAGTGAAGAAATCGATTGATAACTGTTCCTGTTTAAACCTCTAAATGTGTAAATCGATTGCCCAATCAATTATGTTACCGTTGCTGGGTAATGTCAATCGATTTAGTAATTATTGCATTCAACGGCTAGTAAAGAAGAGTCACAATGGTCATATTGTAAATCGATTCCCAAGTCGATTTCCAGATTTACTTAATCGATGTCCAAATCGATTGTTTTAAAGTTGAAAGGTGAACTAGTCGATTTCCCAATCGACGCTCGGGCAAGGTTAAAAAATAATTTCTGAACTTTGAAGTCTGGGGCCAAAGCAATCGATTCCCAAATCGATTTTGTAAACTATATACCAGGCTGGTAATCGATTACCCAATCGATTTAACTGGAAAACACTGCAAGCACCAGAAGTGTCATGTGAAAGGATTCAAAGATCATACCTCACTAGGATCAATGATCCCTAGTTTCATCCTTATATGCAGGAAACTTTCTCTTGGTAAAGCTTTTGTGAAGATGTCAGCCAGCTG
>NC_021166.2:32991308-32997695 GCF_000331145.2 Cicer arietinum | reverse complement strand
AGAAGTGCTTTTCCTGTCTAGTTTGCATCCGGCAAAGTCTGAATCTGAGTAACCAACTAAGGTACAGGTTGATCCCTTTGGATACCACAAGCCTAGACTCTTAGTTCCTACTAGAGATCTGAAAATCCTCTTAACTACACTCAAGTGAGATTCCTTAGGATTGGATTGGTACCTTGCACACATACAAACACTGAACATGATGTCTGGCTTACTTGCTGTAAGATAGAGCAAAGATCCTATCATACCCCGAAACCTAGTAACATCTACAGGTTTACCTTTCTCATCTCTGTCTAAGTAATTTCCTTGACTCATGGGAGTATCAATGGATTTTCAAAGTTAAATTTCTTTATCAAATCAGAACAGTATTTAGATTGACTAATGAAAATGCCTTGCTTGCTTTGGTTAATTTGAAATCCCAAGAAATATGACAGTTCACCCATCATTGACATTTCAAATTTACCTTTCATCAAATTTTCAAATTCTTTGCACAGTTTATTATTTGTAGATCCAAATATTATGTCATCAACATATACTTGGACAAGCAAGATATCATTTCCAGTAGTTTTTGTGAAAAGGGTCTTGTCAACATTTCCTCTTAAAAAGTTTTGTTGAATAAGGAAATTGCTGAGCTTCTCATACCAAGCTCTTGGAGCTTGTTTCAACCCATAGAGGGCCTTTGATAGCTTATACACATGATTAGGAAAATCAGGATTTTCAAAACCAGGTGTTTGGCTAACAAAAACTTCCTCTTGAAGGTCACCATTGAGAAAGGCACTTTTCACATCCATTTGATAAAGATTAAAGTCCATTATACAAGCATAAGCAAGAAGGATTCTAATGGCTTCTAACCTAGCTACAGGGGCATAGGTTTCATCAAAATCTATTCCCTCCTCTTGACTATAACCCTTGGCTACTAGTCTAGCTTTGTTCCTTGTTATCACACCATTCTCATCCAACTTGTTTCTGAACACCCATCTGGTTCCTATGACATGCTTACCCTCTGGCCTAGGTACTAAACTCCACACCTTGTTTCTCTCAAACTGGTTTAACTCCTCTTGCATAGCAAGTATCCACTCACTATCTAACAGGGCTTCCTTAATGTTCTTAGGTTCAATCTGAGATACAAAGGCTGTAAAGTTACAAAACTGACTAAGGCTTCTCCTAGTTGCAACACCTTTAGAGATATCGCCTATAATGTTGTCTAAAGGGTGGTTTCTGTTGAACTTCCATTCCTTAGGCAACTCACAGGTTTCTATAGGTTCTACAAGGTCTGATCTAGTTGGAGGGTCAGCTATAGGTTGTTCTAGTGGTTCAGATTCTACAACTTCGTCCAAAAAGTCATCAACCTTAGAAGGAGTTTTGTTCAAGTTTTCTGTAAATAATTCATCAAACTTTACATGAACTGACTCTTCTATGGTCTTTGTTCTTTTGTTGTAGATTCTATAGGCCTTACTAGTTTGGGAATATCCTAAAAAGATACCTTCATCTGCCTTAGGGTCAAACTTTCCTAGGTGTTCTTTGCCATTGTTCAACACAAAGCACTTACAACCAAAGATTCTAAAGTAGGAAAGGTTTGGTTTTCTACCCTTGTAAAGCTCATAGGGTGTTTTCCTAAGCAGGGGCCTAATGAGAACTCTATTTACAACATGAGTGGCTGTACTAATTGCATCTGCCCAAAAGTACTTAGGTAGGTTGGAGTCCTTAAGCATGGTCCTAGCTAACTCTTCTAGGGATCTATTTTTCCTCTCCACTACCCCATTCTGCTGTGGTGTCCTAGGGGCTGAATAGATGTGGTTGATTCCATTTGATTCACAATAATTTTGAAAAAGATCATTTTGGAATTCACCTCCATGATCACTTTTTATTGAAACAATTTTCAAATCATTCTCATTTTGTACTAAAGCAGCAAACTTTTTGAAAACAGAGAATGTATCACTTTTATGAGCTAAAAAGTAAGTCCATGTGAATCTAGAATAATCATCAACCAGCACATATCCATACAGGTTTCCACCTAAACTCTTAACTTGGGCAGGTCCAAAAAGGTCCATGTGAACTAGTTGTAAAACTCTATTTGTTCTAACCAAGTCTATAGAGGGAAATGGAGTCTTAACCAGTTTACTTTTCTCACATGCATCACACAGTCTATCTTTAGAGAACTTCCTATTTGGTAGACCTAAGACTAACTGTTTGCTGACAAGTTTATTCAAATGATTTATGTGTATATGAGCAATTCTTTTATGCCAAAGCCATGTTTCATCTGAGTTGGATAACAAGCAGCATACAGCACTAGGTACAGAATTGAAATCCAACATGTAAATGTTGTTGATTCTGTCCCCAATTAGCTTTATGTGTTTGTCATCTTTATGCTCAATAATGCAAGATTGTGATGAAAAACTTACTTGAAAACCTTTGTCACATAGCTGGCTTATACTCAGTAAGTTGTGCTTTAATCCTTCAACATATAGCACATTTTTGATTACTGCAGTTGATTCATCGCCTACATCACCAATTCCAATGATTTTTCCTCTGTTGTTATCACCATATTTGACAAAGCCTCCTTCCTTTAATGTCAAGTTCAGGAATTTGGATTTGTCACCAGTCATGTGCTTTGAGCATCCGCTATCTAGATACCATGAGTGTTTCGTGGATGTCAAGCACACCTGCAATACAAAATCAGAATTTTGTTTTAGGTCCCCAATTTAAATTGGGTCCTGGTTGGTTAGTGTCAAACACAGATTTCTTTTCTATCCAAACTAGCTTCCATCCTTGATTGGCTAATTTTTTAAATTTGCAATTAGACACAAAATGTCCCTTTCTGCAACAGAAATGACATTTGCCATCAAAGGATGAATGTTTATTTGGTTTAGTAAAGATGTCATACATACTCTTAGCAATAGCAGATTTTTGACCATGTTTGACATTTCTGGTTTGCATATAACCAATACCAGATCTGTTTTTATTTTTTCTTTTGACATGCATATTTGGTGTATATCCTAAACCAGATTTTTCATGAACATGTCTTTGATTGCTAAGTATGACATTTAGCTTATCTTTACTATTTGCAAAATTTAATAAATCAGATTTTAATGATGCAACAGTATTTTCAAGTTCAATGCACTTTGCAGATTTTTCTTGTGAATCCTTTTTCAGTTGTTCACATAAATTTTCAATTTCTTTATGCTCAACATTCATTTGTTCAAGCATTTTCTTTGTGCTTAACAACTGTTTTATGGAATTCACATAATCATCATGCAGTTCATTGAAAGCTTCTTGAAGTTCATCATAGGTTGGATTAGATTGTGAACTAACCTCATTTTCTGATTCTGAATCTGTATCTGCCATGAGACACAAGTTGACTTCTTCTTCATCAGAAGATGCAGAGGATTCATCGTTATCATTCCATGCAATATAAGCTTTTCTGGTTTTGGTGACTGGTTCCTTGCCTTTTGATTTTGTAGCTCTATTCTTGTTTTGCAATTTGTAGCATTCTGACTTTATGTGACCAGTTTTACCACATTCATAGCATGTAATGGTCTTGTTGTCAGTAGTCTTGGAGCTAGATGGTTTTCTGAATTTGTTGTCGTTTTTGTAGCTCTATTTTTGTTCTGCAATTTGTAGCATTCTGACTTTATGTGACCAGTTTTACCACATTCATAGCATGTAATTGTCTTGTTGTCACTAGTTTTAGAACTAGATGGCTTTCTGAATTTGTTGTCTTTCTTTTTCAGAAATTTCTTAAACTTTTTGACAAGCAAACCAATCTCAGGTTCTTCATCAGTCTCACTGCTTGATTCATCTGAGCAACTATCTTGTTCAGTTTTTGATTGATGCGTTTGGGCTTTCGAAGACAGTCCTTTCTTTTTCCTGCTATCTTGCTCTGACTCATCTAGTCTATGCAACTCCATTTCGTGCTACACGAGCTTTCCAAACAGTGTTGCAGTGGTCGTTTTTGCCAGATCTTTCGATTCAGCAATAGCAGTGATTTTGGGCTGCCATTCTCTGGTTAAACACCTCATGATCTTTCCAATCTGATGTTCATTCTCCACCTGTTTTCCCAGGGCATGAAGGTTATTTATAACGTGTGTAAACCTCGTCTGTAGATCACTTATAGATTCATCTTTCTTTATGCTAAACAATTCGTATTCATGCATGAGTGTATTTACACGAGCTCTTTTCACATCTGTGGTGCCTTCATGTGTTTCTTGAAGAATGTCCCACATTTCCTTTGCTGATTTACAGTTTGATACCCTAAAGAATTCTTCTGCACACAAAGCAGATGTTATAATATTCTTAGCTTTAGCATTATAACCTACCTTCTTTTTATCGTCCTCAAACCATTCGGCTCTGGGCTTGGGGATCATCAAGTCATTTGTTCCAGCAATTTTAGGTATGTAGGGTCCATTTTCAACAACATCTAGAATATCAATACCACTGGCTTCCAGAAATATCAGCATCCTATGTTTCCAATACATGTATGCGGTTCCATTGAAGGCTGGGGGTCTTGCAAGTGAAGCGCCTTCTCCTAGAAAATCAACTGAGGCCATGTTCCTTTTATGAGTTTTACCTCTAAAAAAGTCAGGCTCTGATACCAATTGTTGATTATTATGACCTCATAATTACATAATATGACAGTAGTTATCAAATTAACACAATATTTCATACACAACGGAATTATAGCATAGCATACAAGATTAACAATTAAACGTAAAAGTATAAGGGATAGAATGCACCAAGGTTTATCCTAGTTCAGTTGTCAATAAGACAACCTACATCCAGTCCTGACAATCCAACTGGATTTCAGCTTTTTCTCCAATAGAAAGAATTGAGACTTGTTTACAGATTGTCCAGTTTTCTCGAAACCTATCGATCTAACTCAAATTCTTTCCTATTGCTTAACACCTTGATCCTTGCATCAAGTACAGCTCCTTCTTGATGAGACCTCTCACCCAAGAGATCGCCACCAGTTTCTAACTGGATTTTTCACAGTCGTTTCTTTACAGAGTATTTGTTACAAACAAAATAAAAGAAGTACAAAGTGTGTCTTCAATCTTGATCAATGTATCTCACACGAATCTGGTTGTTCAATTGAGTGTTTATGAGAACATTGTCTTTTTCTCTCAAGAATTCTTTTTCAGCTCTCTTAATGATTATGGATAATCTTTTTGGTTTTGATCTAAAAAAGCAATATCAGAATGTTATCAAAATGTTCTTAAGAGTTCTTTAGTGTTCTGAAGTATATTCAAAATGTTATTCATGTGTTATTGAGAGAATGTTTGAAAACTGTTTATATAGTTTCTGAAAAACAACTAATAAATCGATTTACCAATCGATTCATTAAAGTTATAAAACGGGCTTAATCGATTTGCCAATCGATTATCGCAAGTCTTGTTTTTCTTGAATCTTGAAACTATACAAACCAATCGATTTCCCAATCGATTCTTTTAAAACACTTTTCAGTAAATTATGTGCAGACTTATATGAATCGATTGCATAATCGATGTTAGGCGTTTTGTTCCAATAATAAAGTCACACCAATCGACTACTTAATCGATTTACTAAGTCACATAATCGATTCACAAATACACATAATCGATTTGGCCACAAACTGAGAGTTCACTGTGATTTCAAAATATTTGTTTCAATCGATTTGCCAATCGATTGTGTTCAAAATAGGAACTTAGCTAATGTCATGTTAATTTCCTGAAAAGTTCTTACAAGTTGTTTAGTTCAATCGATTTCCCAATCGATTGATACCAAACTTAACATGATTGAAATTCTCACAATAGATTGTCCAATCGATTGTGTTTGTCACAGGTCATGTTACTTTTGAAATATTATTTAAGCAATCGATTTGCCAATCGATTAGCCTTGTAAATGAATTGTCCCTGTGACTTACCCAATCGATTTGTTTCAATCAGTTTTTACTTTATGATGTGCACAATCGATTAGCCTATAAATCAGGTTGCCACTGACTTGCGCAATTTTTATTTCTAATTGTGCCAGTCGATTGCCTAATCGATTGTGTAACCACAAACAGTATGTTTCCTTACAACCCTTTTACGAAATCGATTTCCCAATCGATTTGCTTCAATCAGTTTTTCAACTTTAGTTGATTTCTTGAGTTCCAAGAAATTTGTCTCAAGTATGTAGGGTTGAGTTGTTGTTCCTGAAATCTTACTCAGTTAAAATGTTAGATTTATCATATGATGAATGAACATTGTATGTTTGTTAATTATGTCAAAATTAGGATTAAGAGGACTAAAGTCCAACAATCTCCCCCTTTTTGCATAAGTGACAAGCATACAATTTTAACTTGAGTTGAGCATTTCAAGACATAATATTAACAACATTTCATAGCATCATATGTACCATTGTCAGATCATAAAA
>NC_021166.2:32989069-32991162 GCF_000331145.2 Cicer arietinum | reverse complement strand
AGTATTAAAAATGGGGAATCTTTTAATACCTCGGTTTACTTAATGTGCGTTTGAGGAAATCGTTTAAGTTAAATGAGTATTAAGAATGGGGAATCTCTTAATGTCTTGTTTATTTAATGTTGTTTTGGAAAATCGTTTAAGTTAAAAGAGTATTAAGAAATGGGAATCTCTTAATATTTCTGCTTGCTTAATGTTTGTTGTGAAAATCGTTTAAGTTAAATGAGTATTAAAAATGGGGAATCTTTTAATATCTCGGTTTACTTAATGTTGTTTTGGAAAAATCGTTTAAGTTAAATGAGTATTAAAAATGGGGAATCTTTTAATATCTCGGTTTACTTAATGTTGTTTTGGAAAAATCGTTTAAGTTAAATGAGTATTAAAAATGGGGAATCTTTTAATATCTGCATTTGCTTAACGATTGTTGTGGATGGAGTCAGTGTATGCTCATGCATTTCATTTTCGTAAATCGTGCTGACCCGTGATAGGTGACACCTCAGTAAACAGTACTGACCCGTGATAGGTGGTACTTTTACGATTTATGTTTTGGTACGTTGTGCTGACCCGTGATAGGTGGCACCTCGGTAAACAGTACTTTGGCCTGTGATAGGCGACGCTTTTTAGTAAATCGTGCAGACCCGTGATAGGTGGCACCTTGGTAAACGATACGGGCCCGTGATAGGCAGTACGTTTATGGTTTACGCTTTTTAGTAAATCGTGCAGACCCGTGATAGGTGGCACCTTGGTAATTGGTACTTTGGCCTGCGATAGGCGGTACAATTATGATTTACGGCCCTTCGAGGAGGGTTTTGGTTTGGAATTCCGAGTCCATGCATTTTGGCATATACGCATTGCATTAGGGTGCTTGGCACACGAGTCGTGTTTGAATCAAGTATATGATTGAGTGGTTTGAATTGGAATTGTTGTGGTAATTGTGTTGGAATTGCTAAGTGTTATGTATTGATTATCGTGTGTGAGTGCGATGGATTGTAAAACTGTTTCGAAAACCAATTCGTCGTGGTGATTGTGTGGGTTTTGCTAAGTGTTAAGTTTTGGAGTTATGTGTGAGTGTGATTGAATTAGTTTAAGTATTTTTGGAAGAATAAGCAGGGAAATCGATTTCCCAATCGATTGGATGAGTTGCAGGAACTTCACTATTTTAACCTAATCGATTTGCCAATCGATTGTATAAATATGTCTTTCAAAATCTTTTAAGAAATCGATTGGCAGAGAGGCAGGAACTCAGCAAAACTGACAAAATCGATTTGGCAACACAGGAACTCAGCAAAACTGACAAAATCGATTTGGTCATGCAGGAACTCAGCAGAACTGACCAAATCGATTTCGCAATCGATTGGCTCAGTAGAAACTCTTATTTTGAGTTAGATAATCGATTGCTCAATTGATTTATCAATGCTTTGGTCAGTTATGTATTACTTGATGGATTGAGAACTTTATTTTGATTTCATTTTTAATTGGCAAGCATTATATGAAATTTTAGCATATGGAAAATCCTTTTAAAGTGCATGCTAAGTTGAAAGTTTATTTTGTGCATTTAGAAACTTAAATTTTATGTGTTAATTGTTAATTTCGGTTGGTGACCCTTTACAACTATCGTGGAAATCTGGGCTTTGCCCTCAGATGAGAGCCAGGACGATCCTACCGGTTCGTACCCTACGGATGGGAATGCTTGACTGGAGCTATGTAGGAGGATCTCACGGGGCACGTGGAGATCACTCAGGGTGTATAGTTTTTTGGTAGGATGATCAGATTAGGTTGATGTATAGGGACTAGACGTCCTTCTTTTTGGGTTGCAGTATTTTAATTCGGAAAACTGTACCTATACTATTATTGTCTGTTTGACATGTTATTTATGATGGGGTCTATGTACCACCTTTTGAAGTGTAAATACTTTGGATTCGTATTTTGAGAAACTTTTCCGCTGATTGTAAATTATAATGACTCAATTAATTATCCAAAGGTATTTCCTTATTTGTTTTTCTCTGTTTTATTTTAATCCCTTTTGAAAAAAAAAATACACCTTCGCTTTGAAAAACGGGGTGTTACATTGTGGTATCAGAGCTTTGGTTTGGTTT
>NC_021166.2:32939600-32988569 GCF_000331145.2 Cicer arietinum | reverse complement strand
ATAGGAAGAAAAGAAAATAGAAGGAAGGAAAAGGAAAGGAAAAGCATTTCCATCTTCTTCCTCTCGTGCCTACGCGAAACCCATTTCTTATCCTTCTTGGTTTTGCTTTCTTTTTGTTCCTTTTCTTCAAGATTAGAAACCCAAGGTTTGGTGAGTGTGAGAGAGAAGATTTCTCAGCTTCATACTTCCTCGTTGATTCGAAAACGAAGAAAAACGGTGTTAGGGATTTCAAAACCGTTAAACACAAACCTTCCCGTTTCATCTAGATCTAAGCTTCGTTTCGTGAAGGGACAGAAGGGAAAGTTGCTCACCACCACACTACGGTGCTAGTGGACTAACTTGGAAGCGACGTCGCGAGCGGAGATTTTATCGGAATTGCTCGCGGTAACGGAAACGCACGTTAAAGCTAATGTTAAGGTAAGGGCTCCTTACAAACTTTTAGCTTGCATTTAGGGACTTATCTGTAGTTGTGTGGAAAGGAATTTGTTAGGGTTGAATGTATTGATTTAGGGAAAATGAATCTAAGGCTTTATGGGTAAAATCTTAGAGTTAGGTTTTGGTTTTATTGATGAATGTTTCGTGGAAAATGAATTTAAACTCATTTATGTATGATTTTGAGTAAAGGAAACTTGTTGTGTTTGAGTGGTGGATTGTGTTGATTTGTGTTCGTCGTATTTGACGTGTTCTTAATTAATACTGATGAAATTTGTTGTGTGTATGGTTGGATTTTGTGGAGAAATGAATTGATGTGTTTTGGTGTGAGTTGTGGATTGGATATGATAACAGGTTTGAGTTTGTTTTGTGTGGAATATGAAAACCATTAGAGTTAAACGAGTATTAAGAATGGGGAATCTCTTAATGTCTATGTTTACTTAATGTTGGCGTGAAAACCATTAGAGTTAAACGAGTATTAAGAATGGGGAATCTCTTAATATTTCTGCTTGCTTAATGTTTGTTGTGAAAATCGTTTAAGTTAAAAAAGTATTAAGAATGGGGAATCTCTTAATATTTCTGCTTGCTTAATGTTTGTTGTGAAAATCGTTTAAGTTAAAAAAGTATTAAGAATGGGGAATCTCTTAATATTTCTGCTTGCTTAATGTTTGTTGTGAAAATCGTTTAAGTTAAAAAAGTATTAAGAATGGGGAATCTCTTAATATTTCTGCTTGCTTAATGTTTGTTGTGAAAATCGTTTAAGTTAAAAAAGTATTAAGAATGGGGAATCTCTTAATATTTCTGCTTGCTTAATGTTTGTTGTGAAAATCGTTTAAGTTAAAAAAGTATTAAGAATGGGGAATCTCTTAATGTCTCGTTTACTTATGTATGTTTTGGTAAATCGTGCAGACCCGTGATAGGTGGCACCTCGGTAAACAGTACTTTGGCCTGTGATAGGCGGTACGTTTACGACTTACGCTTTTTCTTTTAGTAAATCGTGTTGACCCGTGATAGGTGGCACCTCGGTAAACAGTACTTACCCGTGCTAGGTGGTACGTTTATGATTTCGCTTTTTAGTAAATCGTGCTGACCCGTGATAGGTGGCACCTCGGCAATTGGTACTTTGGCCTGCGATAGGCGGTACAATTATGATTTACGGCCCTTCGAGGAGGGTTTTGGTTTGGAATTCCGAGTCCATGCATTTTGGCATATACGCATTGCATTAGGGTGCTTGGCACACGAGTCGTGTTTGAATCAAGTTTATGATTGAGTGGTTTGAATAGGAATTGCCGTGGTAATTGTGTTGGAATTGCTAAGTGTTATGTATTGATTATCGTGTGTGAGTGCGATGGATTGTAAAACTATTTCGAAAACCAATTCGTCGTGGTGATTGTGTGGGATTTGCTAAGTGTTAAGTTTTGGAGTTATGTGTGAGTGTGATTGAATTAGTTTAAGTATTTTTGGAAGAATAAGCAGGGAAATCGATTTCCCAATCGATTGGATGAGTTGCAGGAACTTCACTATTTTAACCTAATCGATTTGCCAATCGATTGTATAAATATGTCTTTCAAAATCTTTTTAGAAATCGATTTGGAAATCGATTGGCAGAGAGGCAGGAAATCAGCAAAATTGACAAAATCGATTTGGCAATCGATTTGGCAACACAGGAACTCAACAAAACTGACAAAATCGATTTGAAAATCGATTTGGTCATGCAGGAACTCAACAGAACTGACCAAATTGATTTGGCAATCGATTTGCTCAGTAGAAACTCTTATTTTGAGTTAGATAATCGATTGCTCAATTGATTTATCAATGTTTTGGTCAGTTATGTATTACTTGATGGATTGAGAACTTTATTTTGATTTCATTTTTAATTGGCAAGCATTATATGAACTTTTAGCATATGGAAAATCCTTTTAAAGTGCATGCTAAGTTGAAAGGTTATTTTGTGCATTTAGAAACTTAAATGTTATGTGTTAATTGTTAATTTCGGTTGGTGACCCTTTACAACTATTGTGGAAATCTGGGCTTTGCCCTTAGATGAGAGCCAGGACGATCCTACCGGTTCGTACCCTACAGATGGGAATGCTTGACTGGAGCTATGTAGGAGGATCTCACGGGGCGCGTGGAGATCACTCAGGGTGTATAGTTTTTTGGTAGGATGATCAGATTAGGTTGATGTATAGGGACTAGACGTCCTTCTTTTTGGGTTGCAGTATTTTAATTCAGAAAACTGTACCTATACTATTATTGTTTGTTTGACATGTTATTTATGATGGGGTCTATGTACAACCTTTTGAAGTGTAAATACTTTGGATTCGTATTTTGAGAAACTTTTCCGCTGCTTGTAAATTATAATGACTCAATTATTTATCCAAAGGTATTTCCTTATTTGTTTTTCTCTGTTTTATTTTAATCCCTTTTGAAAAAAAAAATACACCTTCGCTTTGAAAAACGGGGTGTTACAAATATATTCAAGATTTTGTATTGGATCTAGAGTATGTGAAATATTTGTACGAAAATAGATATGCAAAACATGCAAGAAAAGTAGAGAAGCTAGCCTTTAGAGAGAAAGAGAAAATCAAAGAAAATAAATAAGAACAAAAACATTTGAGAGACAAAGGGCAAGAAATTGACCCCAACTATTTGTCTAATTTTGATAATTCTCTATTGCAAGTGCTTGAAGAAGTGTCTCCAAATGAGGAATGTCATCAATATATTGACATTGAAAGCACAGAGAAAGATGATGGTAAAATTGAAAGACTCTTTAAACAAGGGAGTGAGGTGAACGAAGCAATGTTAGTGCTTGAAGGTGATTATTCAAAGGTTCCTCAAAAAGATGCTTACAAGGAAATTATTGAGTCACCATTTTTTTATGATGAAGAGAATGTCCATGAAAGTCAACTTGCTTTGAAACAGTTGCAAATACAAAGTAACATATTGTTTTCCACAAATTTCAATCTAAAGAAGGTAAATTTGATCATGAATATCAACTTCAAAAAGGTAAAACTTTATCTCCATCTTTAGAATTTCTTACCTTTACCATAAATGTACTAAGATATTAATTGTTCAAGATGGAAATGTTTTTCACCGACTTATCACATTTGGTGAGTTTTCCAAATTTCCATTTGACCCCGGTGGATATGATGAGCTTGTGTTTTATTTGGATTATTTCTTCATGTACGAAATAATGGAGCATAAATTCATGGTCGAATTTCTTCATGGAGAGAATGATAAGGACCTCAAGAGCATGAAGATGATCCATATTTTAATAAATTAGGATGAACTTTGTAAGACCCTTAATTTTTAAATCCTAAATTATGCAATTTTAGGGTATTTTGTGTTGGAAATCTGAGGCTTTTTAGCTAATTTTATTGGTATTTTGTGAGTTATGTCAAAAATATATTTTTGGAGCCTCGATTTAAAATTATTCATCAATGAATAATTTAGTTTATTTACGGTGAATCTTTTGTCAAAAGAAATTTTTCTAAGATGCGACGTTTTTCAGAAAAATTCATCTGCCTATTGAATTGCGGCGATAGTAGATATTTTTCTGAAAAAGTGGTTTGAGAAGTGATGTGAGGTGATGGTGAAATGATGATTTTTATAAAATATCTAGATTTTTATTTAGATATTTGTTATATATATATATATATATATATATATACTTAAGAAAGAAAGGAAAAGAAAACAGAAAGAGAACATCCCCGTGCAGCCTCCTTCCATTCTTTTCTTCTTCTTCTAGCCTTCATTCTTTTTCCTGTGTTTCAAAGCTTGTTAAGTAAGCCAGCGAACTCGTTTCCTCGGTTTCAAAGCTTTAAAGAAACAAGTGTGTTTGTGGTTTTGGAAAACAAACAAACACAAATCTCCATTTTTCTTCTAGATCTAAGCTCCCTTTCGAGATGTGACAGAAGGGAAGTTGCTCCTTGCCACGCTACGTTTCTAGTGAGCTAGTTTTTGAAGCGACGACGCGAGCGAAAGTTTTACCGAAATTAATCGTGGTACCGTAATTGGTTGTTAAAGCTACAATGGAGTTAAGGGCTCCTTCCAAACTTTTAGTTTGCATGTAGGACATTATATGTGAATTTGTGAAAAATAAATTTGATGTGTTTGAGGTGTAGATTGTGGAAAATGAATTTAATGCGTTTTATGGGTGAAGTTGTGGAGTTTGAATTTGATGTGTTTGAGGTGTGGTTTAAGGTGATTCATGTTTGGTGTGATTGATGTGTTCATAATTAATATTATGAATTTTTGAGAAGAAATTTATGTGTGAATTGGTGGAAAATGAATTTAATTCAATTTATGTGTGGATTGAATTTGGAGATGTGATTTATGTGTGTTTGTGGAAATGGAAATTGGTGTGAATAAATATGTTTGAGTATGCTTTGTGTTGTATTTGAAAAATCATTAGTGTTAAATGAGTATTAAAAATGGGGAATCTTTTAATAGCTACATTTACTTAATGGTTGTGGTGAAAAGAGTCAGAGTATGCTCATACATTTCAAAGTCAAGGTGAACGGATGGGTCATGGTGATAGTGGTGACCGGATGGGACACGGGATGATGCCATGTGATTTGTTGGTTCATCTTATCCTTACAGGGATTATCACGTTGTGTTGATCTGTGAGAGATTGCAATATAGAATGTGCTGATATGTGAGCGATTGCACTCTAGAAAATAGTGTAAGGCCTGTGATAGACAAAACTTTAGTAAATCGTGCGGGCCTGTGATGGGTGGCACCTTGGTAATTAGTACAAGGCCTGTGATAGGCGGTACAATTATGATTTACGCCCATTCGAGGAGGGTTTTGGTTGGAATTCCGGAATCATGCATTTTGGCATATACGCATTGCATTTGGGTGCTTGGCACGCGAGTCATGTTTGATATATTATGATGATTGTATATACATACTCAGTTGTTGTTTGTGATTGTGCCGTAATTGGTAAGTGTGATGATTGATTTTATGTTGTAAGTGTTGAATGATTTCTAAACGTTTTCAAAACTGAAAATCTCCATTTTTTCGCAGTTGTATTCAAATACGACAGTGCTGTATTTGAATACGAAAACATAGATTTTGCCACTGACTTGCACTGTATTCGGATATGAGATTTCTGTATTTGGAAACGAAAGGATAATTTTTGCCACTAACTTGCACTTGTATTTAGATACGAGATTTCTGTATTCGGATACGACAGGATGATTTTTGCCACTGACTTAGGATTCCACACTTTTATTTGAATACGACAGGACTCTATTCGAATACGTGTATTTGAATATGGCACGAGTGTATTCGAATACAACATAATGATTTTACTACTGACTTATGACTTAGCACTGTATTCGAATACGAGTTTGCCGAATTTGAATACGATAGTGCAGTTTTGTTAAAAACTTTATTTTTCATCTTTGATTATGCATGTTGGGCATATGAAAATCCTTTCAAGGTGTATACTAAGTTGAAAGGTTATTTTGTGCATTTAAAATTTAAATGCTATGTGGTAATTGTTAACTTCGGTTGGTGACCTTTACAATTATTGTGGAAATCTGGGCTTTGCCCTCAGATGAGAACCAGCATCCTCCTACCGGTTAGCACCATGGAGATGGACACGTAGTTAGACATACCTGACCGAAGATGTGTTAGGAGGATCTTGTGGGGCCCGTGGAGATCACCTGGGTTGTATAGTCTTTGTAGCATGATCAGATTAGATGGCTGTATAGGGGTTATATGTCTTTTTTTTGCGATTGTAATTACTTTATTTTGGAAGACTGTACATATACCTTATATTGTTAGCTTGACTTTTGTTTTGATGGGTCCATGTACCACTTTTTGATGTGACGTGGGGGAGTTAAAATTTTTGGGGCAGTGCTTTTGTACAGGTGTCTGCTGAGAATATCTCAGGGGTATGAGCTATGTCTAATAGGTCTCATAGCCCCAATGTATTTTGCTGTTTAAATACTTTGGATTTTTTTGTTTCAAAAACTATTTTCGCTGTTTGTAAATATTGTTGACTTTTATCGTTGTGTTACGACTTAAATATTTTATCCAAAAGTATTTTTTTTCTTTGTTTCTAAAATATGAATTTGTTTTTAAATAAAAAAATGGGTTGTCACAAACTTTATTTATTTTAATTTGTTTTGTAATAATTCTTAGTTTGCTTTGATTTGGAATTGTAATAGTTTTATTATAGATTTAGTTTATGTTATGTGTAAGTGAAGATACTTTACTTCCTTACATTTAGTTTATTTAAAAAAAAATGATATAAATCTAATATGGGCCTAGAGAATTGTGTCACTTATGATCCATTTAGTTTTAGAGATAGTCTTACTTTAAATATGCATTTGTAATCTCATTGAGGGGGATTTTTGGAACATTATTTTTGTGAGGCTTTTGGTCTCTAGAGTTCTTGAAAGAATTCACTTTTGAACTTATCAAGGTTGTTAATCCTTGTGGTGTTCTTTTTGGGTTATCAATCCCTAGATTGTAGCGCCATTTTGTTCTTGGTTCGTTTGCGAAATTATAAATTTTAGTTTCTTTGTATCAAACCATAATACACAAATTCTACCAATTTTTGTGTTCAACAACCTGCATTCATATCTCGAGTTCTACAAACTTGTTTTCGGTGATTCAATAGCCTAACTTACGTTTTGTAGCTCTGTTTATCGTGTTCTCCAGCAATACACGATTTTGGATCCAATCTATAAATTTCCAACCTAGAATGATCCTTAAAGTGATTCATGACAATCAGGATCACATCAACTAACTATATTTTTTAATATTTTAATTTCATAGAGATAATACTAATTATTACATGAATAGATTTTATCTATTTGTGGTTGTGCAGGAAACATAGTCGTCTGATGTTCTTCATATGTTGATAGACATGTTTAATAAATATATATTGTTAGTGATAATAATTTTCCTTTGAATCCATTTAGTATATCCAAAATTTAAAATATGAGTTTTATAGTTTTTGCGATGTTGTTTTGAAGTTCGGTTATGACTTTAATAAATAAAAAATATTTAGTTATGATGTGAATTTGTTTAAAATGGTTATTCTAATAACTAATTGAATGAAACATTGATTTTTGTAGGAACTATATGTTTTAAGGCTTCAAAAATTGACTTTTATTAGGTAGAAATTATTATTATTATTATTATTATTATTTTGTTGAAATTAAAAAAAAATGGATGTTTCTTTCTAAATTTTGAGTTAGATAGAAAATATTAATTAGTGATTGTTTGTCTATTGTTATTGGTTTTAGGATAATAATGTTTTAGATGTTGTCGTCAATTAAAAATCATGTCTTCCAAAATATTTATAAAATGTTAAAAATTTGTTTTTTGTTTTTATATATATACCACATAACTTGATTTTATCAAAAATAAAATTATTGATTATGTTCAAACAATTAAAAATATTATTTTGATGATGAAACAAATTAAAGGCATTAGCTTTAATGACAAATCAATTTTACGGTGTGAATTTTAATATCAAATATTTTTAAAATACTGATGGTTGTACCTTGATGATTAAAGTTTTGGTCTTGCTATTAAATTCATTTTAAAATTGCCGATCGTAATTTTGAAACGATATGCAATTCATTTTAAAATGGTTGATCGTAATTTATTTTATTTTTATTATATTTAGAAAAGTGATTTATTTTATTTATTCTTATTTAAACATGTGATTTATTGAAAAGTAATTTAAGGAAAAGTTCTAAACTTTCATTGTTTTTAATTTTATTTTTATGCTGCTAAATGATTAGTGACACTTTTTTTATAATAATTTAGGTATAGAAATCAATTTTTAAAATATTATGCAACATTGAAAGTGATTTATGCACTATCTGTTTCAGTTTGGTTTGGTTGGTAACGTATTGTATCTTTAAGTAAATAATAATTTATCTTATTTGTCACTTGAAAAAAAAATGTCTATTTTAACTTTTAAGTAATAAGGACTAACCAAAAAAACAAAATTATCACAAATTTGAAAATGTTGAACTGCTGTAAAAAGATGCCATATGTTTAGAATTAATGTTTGATTTATGAGATAAACGTAGAAGTGTCAAAATAATTAGTTTAATTATTGAGATATGTATATGATTATGTAAATATAAGACTGTGTGTGTTTTAGGTGTTCTAAGTGTTAGGATGTAGTGAATATAGTTTATTGTGGTTATGAGTGTTTAAAAGTCAATTGACTCTGTAATTTTTCATTCCAATTGTTGATTATAAATGAATGTAACTGTCAATTTTTTTTTTGTTACTACTTGTGACTATATAATAAATTATTAATTAAAATAATTTTTTTAACTTTAAATAAGGAGTAGGAGTTGTGGCACCATCTTCACATTCTTGAAATATATTAAAAGAATATTTTAATTACCCATGTTTAAATTTGACTACATGAGTAATATGGACTACCTACCTCGATGATTCATCGTTGATAAAAGATGCGATAACAAACTATTGTTATTATTGTTAGAAATCCTTGATAATTTTAATTTTGAAATAGTTAAAAACCATTTCATCTTTTACACAATTTTAAGTGATTATAAGTCTTATGTGGCTCCAATGTTGAATATTAAGAATTGTTTATGTGGCTTGAATATTAGGTTGTAGGTGTGTACTTAAATTAAACATTCAATTAAATATATTTATTTTTCAAAGTAACTTGCTTAAAATAAATGAGTGCATTGTGTTAATATCTTATATTGTTTGAGAAGTTAGTTGAACCGGAAAGCCTATCTGATATATGTACTATTTTATTTAAATGTAGTAAGTTATTGTTGACTAAATTAACATGATTAGTTTTATATATCCACGATAATGATTAATCATGATATTTCTTTCGTATTTGAGTTATTGAATTTGATGTATTTAATTAATTTGTTGTGTCATGTCACTACTAGAAAAACATGATTTAGCGTCGGCTCAAAGTTGACGCTAATAGGCCCAAAGCCGACGCTAATGGTGATTTAGCATCGGATTAGCGTCGGTGTCAGGTCTAGGCTAAAACAGTCCTAGCTAATGACTAACGTCGGCCAAACACCATCCGACGCTATATTAGCATTGGCCAGACCTACGCTACACCGACACTATCTATAAAATTGAATCATCCGACGCTAAAAATGTCAATTGACACGTCAGCTGGGGAAAAAATAGTTGCGTCGGAGGGCCGATACTAACGTCAAAATAAAAGTCAACTCTATTTATAATGTAGCGTCGGACAGACCGACGCTAAGTTCAAATTTATTTAGTTTTTAATTTTTAATTTTTTAGCCCCTGCTTAATTTTTTTTTATAATATAATTGATAGCAAAGAAACATTAAAAGTCATTGCATTGACAACATAACAAACGCACTAGAGTATTAAATAACTTAACAAAGTATCATGTGTTCTGAAACTACAAAATAACAAGATAGTATCGAATAACAACTTTAACAAAGTTACTTAATACATAATTGTCAACCAATTACTACAAAAAGTAAGCATAACTATGACATTAAGGTTCGTCCAGTGACACGTCGTACAAATTATGATCGTAATGAGGATGCGAAGGAGGATGACTCACAGTAGATGATCCACCAGCTGATTGACGGTGCAAAGAGTCAATTTTATCTCCAAAAAATTGCTTTAATGCATCAAAATCATTCTCTAACTTCTTTGAATGCTCCCTAGCCTATTCGGCGACCTTGGTAGCCACTTGAGCTTGGGCCACTGCATCCTGAGCAATTTGTTCAGCTCTAATTCTAGCTACCCTCTCTGCTTCTAAAGACATCCCAATGATGGAATTAGAAGGATTCTGGAAATGTTGTGTAAGCGATACACACCCCTGTTAGACGTTAATAGATAAGTCTCCCGTACCATAAACTCGACCACGAGTGCGACCCCCTGTAGATTCAGTCCTTAACTTAAGTATTGTCCCTCCATCTACCTCTTTAGCACTTTCTTCACTTGTTTCACCAAGTTGTGTTTGTACTTCCTCCATTTTTTTAAAATGTTCCCTGATAAATGGAATAAATTAATAACATAATATATGATCAAATTTCTAAAATAAATTAAACAAACAAATCAAGATATAGATAACATACTAACTTACACCAATACATGTATAATAAATGGATTGCTCTTCTAGGACTTTTGTTATAAATGAGATCATATTATTTTTTGGTTGATTTGTAATATAAAGAATTTGCATATATAATTTACATAAATGAAGAACATACATAGGTAGATTCTACGCGACTATCAACCTAAGCGCCATTTTTCTTCTTGTGGATTTTCAAAAATAACTCATCTGAAAGTAAATCTCTTTGAAGGTTATTGCTCTACAAATAAAATCAAGATTATTGGATCACAACTCAGAATTAGATATCATAACATTAAATTGTATTAATTTTAGGTAAATGTAAATTTAATACATACGAGATCAATCGCAACATCAATATGAGCCTTGCGGCCTGAGGTGTGGACAACCTCACCTCTTGCTGAAGCTCGATTGGTCTCATTTTGGTTGGAGATGTTCTTGAATGATGTACCTTCCCAATATGCTTGAAGACCAGTCCAAGCTTCCTCACCTATCCAACTAGGTCGAGTCCCTTTTTTCCTCACCTTTGTAAGCATATCTGATAGTCTTTTAGCAGCCTTTTATTCAAACAGACGTTTCACAATATCATTATGACAAGGATCCCACGACACCTTCTCCTGGGAATAACAAAAAGCATATATGTACTAACTACTATCAACAAAACAGATAACACAATTCTCCCTATATATGCTAGAAAAATGAATTGCACATATAATTATATTCAAAGGCTTACCGCAAACTTTTCAAACCAATCTTGTCTAATTATGTCAGTGGTTGCACTCCAACCATAGATAGGTTCACGAAATTGTTTTTGTATGGCATACCTAATGGCATCTGCAACTGCGTTACTAGGAATGAGTCTGCATTAATGTATTGAAGAAATAAAGTATTAAGTAAATAATATGTGTCTATACTTATGCTTCTAGTAATAAGAAAATAAACAATTGTTGTAACTTACCCTTTACCATAAGGTCGTATAATGACTTTTCCATTATCATCTCTCACAGACACGATAGGAGGAACGTTCCCTTGACACACATCATCATCCTCTTGGTTGTGGTCCCCAATCTCCACCCTGTCCTCATGATCATCGAAAGTTTGTTCCACATTCTTCTCTACCAAAGTCTCATGCGGGGAATATTGTGAAGAGGCACCCATGGTATGAATATTTAAACCTGGAGTCGGCATAAACACAAATACCTCAGGGGTTAAGGCATGGATGGGAGATGGTGTCGGGTGCGATGGTAGTGTTATAGTATCAGCAGGTGCTACAATCTTAGTTGATGTTGGAGGTTGAGACGGGGTTGGAGACGAACAATGAAGTGGCCTAGTGGTAGACAAGCTGCGACGTATGACATCCCACTGCTCATTAAGTTTACCCGGTTGCAACATCTTTGGTTTACACCTAATAGGATGAGCCTTTCCTTTATCACCGCCACCTTTGTTAGTCACCTGTTGTCATAAAGTAAAAAAGAGTAAATAAAAAATGTCACTTAAGTACAAAATGAACAGTGCAATACAAAATACATAATACAATTTATCAAAATACAAGTTGCTTAAGTAGAAAATTTATCAAAATATATAATACAAATTACATAATACAATTTATCAAAATACAAAATACACAAAGTAAACAATTTATCAGAACTCAGCAAGTTGCTTAAGTACAAACTAAATAGTGCAACACAAAAATACATAAAATAAACTCTAATATTGTGCAATACAAAATACTATTGTAATATGTTCGATCACTATCCTTTCTCCCTTCACTACAATCTTCAATCAAAAATCTATTCGAACACATCTACTTGTTAGTTGTCACGTAAACAAGATATTGATTATATTTCTGCAATTGGTAGAACATGTGACATCCCATTTGACTGATAAGGCATTTCATCCTCTGTGTTGTCAATCTCCACGTGACCCCTTGGTTTTGTGGTAATTGCCACACACCATCCACGCTTACCTCTACACATTTCTGGACAGGGGACATAATACACTTGTCTTTCTTTTTGCACCAGGATGAAAGGATCATAAAGATGATAACATTTATCCATCTCAATATCAACAATTTGATACTGTGGATGAATCTTTGTACCCCTATTTTTTGTTGAATCAAACCATTCACAATAAAATAACACAACCTTGTCCTTCAAACCAAAGTAATCTAGTTCTATGATATAGTTGATCGTGCCATAGTAATCATCTTCTCCTCCTTCAGTAAGACCCCTTACATGCACGCCACTATTAATTGTCATTTTATTAATGTTGTAGGCCTTAGTGTGAAACGTGTATCCGTTAACAAAGTAAATATTCCAAGATATTGCCATTGATGAAGGACCATGAGATAGTGCTATTATGTCTTTATTGGTCACGTCATTTGCCTCGTTATTTACATATGCTTTCAGCCATATGGGAAACTCTGCATGTATACGTCTAAATGTGTCTTCTTCATTGATTGAGTGATTCTCCAAGAATAAGCTGTCAATAATCACATAGTTCATGTAAATACGTATTATGGTTTGCATCAATATAATTTTCCATGCATTATGATGAACACTGTAAGACCCATAATTTTAAAGTACCATTTATGTATTTTTGGTGTATTTTGGATTTTGGCTCGGAGGCTTTTAAGCCAAAGTTAATAATATTTTGGAGTTTTATAATCAAAAAGATATTTTGATGCCAATTAAAATTTCTCGTCGATAAATAAATTGAATTTAACTGCGATGAATCCTTTACGGAGAATTTAATGCGTTTCGGGTGAAACGGTAATTTAACAAATATCTAGATTTTGAGATATTTGTTAAGTTATATTTATTATATTTATATATGTTTGTTTGGAGGGAAAAAAAAAGGAAAACTAGAAGGAAGGAAAAGGAAAAGAAAATAGTATATAAAGGAAGGAAGGAAAAAGGAAGAAAGGAAAAACAAAGGAAAGAAAAAGAAAGGAAGGAAAATTTCAAAACTTCATCTTCTTCCTCTAACCGTGACCCATTTTTCTCCTTTCTCCCATTTTCGTTTTTGTCGCTTTCTTTTCTTCAAAACTAGTAACCCAAGGTTGGGTGGGAGTTAGATCAAGGTTTTCGCAACTCCACTTTTCCTCTTTGATTCGAAAACGAAGAAAAACGGTTTTTGAGATCCAAACACAAACCCCTCCGTTTCTTCAAGATCCAAGCTTCATTTCGCGAAGAGTCAGAAGGGAAGGTTGCTCACTACCACGCCACGGTGCTAGGGGACCTATTTGGAGGCGAAGTTGCGAGCGGAGATTTTACCGAAATTACTCGCGGTACCGGAAACGCACGTTAAAGCTAACGTTGAGGTAAGGGCTCCTTCCAAACTTCTAGTTTGCATTAGGGACTTATCTGTGGTTGTGTGGGAAGGAATTTGTTAGGGTTAAATGTATCGATTTGGGGAAAAACGAAACTAGTGCGTTATGGGTAAAACCTTAGAGTTAGGTTTTGTTTACATTGATGAAATTTGATATGTGTATGGTTGGATTTGTGAATAAATGAATTGATATGTTTTGATGTGAGAATTTGTTTGAGTTTGTGTTGTGTGGAATTTGAAAACCATTAAGTTAAATGAGTATTAAGAATGGGGAATCTCTTAATGTCTCGTTTACTTAATGTGCGTTTGTTCGTGAAAAATCGTTTAAGTTAACTGGGCGTTAAGAATGGGGAATCTCTTAATGTCTCGGTTACTTAACATTTTGTTTTGAAAACCGTTTAAGTTAACTGGACGTTAAGGAGGGGGAACCTCTTAATGCCTCGGTTACTTAATATTTTGTTTTAAAGAAAAATCGTTTAAGTTAACTGGGCGTTAAGAATGGGGAATCTCTTAATGTCTCGGTTACTTAATATTTTGTTTTGAAAACCGTTTAAGTTAACTGGACGTTAAGGAGGGGGAATCTCTTAATGTCTCGGTTACTTAATATTTTGTTTTGAAAACCGTTTAAGTAAACTGGGCGTTAAGAATGGGGAATCTCTTAATGTCTCGGTTACTTAATATTTTGTTTTAAAGAAAAATCGTTTAAGTTAACTGGGCGTTAAGAATGGGGAATCTCTTAATGTCTCGGTTACTTAATATTTTGTTTTAAAGAAAAATCGTTTAAGTTAACTGGGCGTTAAGAATGGGGAATCTCTTAATGTCTCGGTTACTTAACATTTTGTTTTGAAAACCGTTTAAGCTAACTGGGCGTTAAGAATGGGGAATCTCTTAATGTCTCGGTTACTTAATATTTTGTTTTAAAGAAAAATCGTTTAAGTTAACTGGGCGTTAAGAATGGGGAATCTCTTAATGTCTCGGTTACTTAATATTTTGTTTTAAAGAAAAATCGTTTAAGTTAACTGGGCGTTAAGAATGGGGAATCTCTTAATGTCTCGGTTACTTAATATTTTGTTTTGAAAACCGTTTAAGTAAACTGGGCGTTAAGAATGGGGAATCTCTTAATGTCTCGGTTACTTAATATTTTGTTTTAAAGAAAAATCGTTTAAGTTAACTGGGCGTTAAGAACGGGGAATCTCTTAATGTCTCGGTTACTTAATATTTTGTTTTAAAGAAAAATCGTTTAAGTTAACTGGGCGTTAAGAACGGGGAATCTCTTAATGTCTCGGTTACTTAATATTTTGTTTTGAAAACCGTTTAAGTTAACTGGACGTTAAGGAGGGGGAATCTCTTAATGTCTCGGTTACTTAATATTTTGTTTTAAAGAAAAATCGTTTAAGTTAACTGGGCGTTAAGAACGGGGAATCTCTTAATGTCTCGGTTACTTAATATTTTGTTTTGAAAACCGTTTAAGTAAACTGGGCGTTAAGAATGGGGAATCTCTTAATGTCTCGGTTACTTAATATTTTGTTTTGAAAACCGTTTAAGTAAACTGGGCGTTAAGAATGGGGAATCTCTTAATGTCTCGGTTACTTAATATTTTGTTTTAAAGAAAAATCGTTTAAGTTAACTGGGCGTTAAGAACGGGGAATCTCTTAATGTCTCGGTTACTTAATATTTTGTTTTAAAGAAAAATCGTTTAAGTTAACTGGGCGTTAAGAATGGGGAATCTCTTAATGTCTCGGTTACTTAATATTTTGTTTTGAAAACCGTTTAAGTAAACTGGGCGTTAAGAATGGGGAATCTCTTAATGTCTCGGTTACTTAATATTTTGTTTTGAAAACCGTTTAAGTAAACTGGGCGTTAAGAATGGGGAATCTCTTAATGTCTCGGTTACTTAATATTTTGTTTTGAAAACCGTTTAAGTAAACTGGGCGTTAAGAATGGGGAATCTCTTAATGTCTCGGTTACTTAATATTTTGTTTTGAAAACCGTTTAAGTAAACTGGGCGTTAAGAATGGGGAATCTCTTAATGTCTCGGTTACTTAATATTTTGTTTTGAAAACCGTTTAAGTAAACTGGGCGTTAAGAATGGGGAATCTCTTAATGTCTCGGTTACTTAATATTTTGTTTTGAAAACCGTTTAAGTAAACTGGGCGTTAAGAATGGGGAATCTCTTAATGTCTCGGTTACTTAATATTTTGTTTTGAAAACCGTTTAAGTAAACTGGGCGTTAAGAATGGGGAATCTCTTAATGTCTCGGTTACTTAATATTTTGTTTTGAAAACCGTTTAAGTAAACTGGGCGTTAAGAATGGGGAATCTCTTAATGTCTCGGTTACTTAACATTTTGTTTTGAAAACCGTTTAAGTAAACTGGGCGTTAAGAATGGGGAATCTCTTAATGTCTCGGTTACTTAACATTTTGTTTTGAAAACCGTTTAAGTAAACTGGGCGTTAAGAATGGGGAATCTCTTAATGTCTCGGTTACTTAATATTTTGTTTTGAAAACCGTTTAAGTAAACTGGGCGTTAAGAATGGGGAATCTCTTAATGTCTCGGTTACTTAATATTTTGTTTTGAAAACCGTTTAAGTAAACTGGGCGTTAAGAATGGGGAATCTCTTAATGTCTCGGTTACTTAATATTTTGTTTTGAAAACCGTTTAAGTAAACTGGGCGTTAAGAATGGGGAATCTCTTAATGTCTCGGTTACTTAATATTTTGTTTTGAAAACCGTTTAAGTAAACTGGGCGTTAAGAATGGGGAATCTCTTAATGTCTCGGTTACTTAATATTTTGTTTTGAAAACCGTTTAAGTAAACTGGGCGTTAAGAATGGGGAATCTCTTAATGTCTCGGTTACTTAATATTTTGTTTTGAAAACCGTTTAAGTTAACTGGACGTTAAGGAGGGGGAATCTCTTAATGTCTCGGTTACTTAATATTTTGTTTTGAAAACCGTTTAAGTTAACTGGACGTTAAGGAGGGGGAATCTCTTAATGTCTCGGTTACTTAATATTTTGTTTTGAAAACCGTTTAAGTTAACTGGACGTTAAGGAGGGGGAATCTCTTAATGTCTCGGTTACTTAATATTTTGTTTTGAAAACCGTTTAAGTAAACTGGGCGTTAAGAATGGGGAATCTCTTAATGTCTCGGTTACTTAATATTTTGTTTTGAAAACCGTTTAAGTAAACTGGGCGTTAAGAATGGGGAATCTCTTAATGTCTCGGTTACTTAATATTTTGTTTTGAAAACCGTTTAAGTAAACTGGGCGTTAAGAATGGGGAATCTCTTAATGTCTCGGTTACTTAATATTTTGTTTTGAAAACCGTTTAAGTAAACTGGGCGTTAAGAATGGGGAATCTCTTAATGTCTCGGTTACTTAATATTTTGTTTTGAAAACCGTTTAAGTAAACTGGGCGTTAAGAATGGGGAATCTCTTAATGTCTCGGTTACTTAATATTTTGTTTTGAAAACCGTTTAAGTAAACTGGGCGTTAAGAATGGGGAATCTCTTAATGTCTCGGTTACTTAATATTTTGTTTTGAAAACCGTTTAAGTAAACTGGGCGTTAAGAATGGGGAATCTCTTAATGTCTCGGTTACTTAATATTTTGTTTTGAAAACCGTTTAAGTAAACTGGGCGTTAAGAATGGGGAATCTCTTAATGTCTCGGTTACTTAATATTTTGTTTTGAAAACCGTTTAAGTTAACTGGACGTTAAGGAGGGGGAATCTCTTAATGTCTCGGTTACTTAATATTTTGTTTTGAAAACCGTTTAAGTTAACTGGACGTTAAGGAGGGGGAATCTCTTAATGTCTCGGTTACTTAATATTTTGTTTTGAAAACCGTTTAAGTTAACTGGACGTTAAGGAGGGGGAATCTCTTAATGTCTCGGTTACTTAACATTTTGTTTTGAAAACCGTTTAAGTTAACTGGACGTTAAGGAGGGGGAATCTCTTAATGTCTCGGTTACTTAATATTTTGTTTTGAAAACCGTTTAAGTTAACTGGACGTTAAGGAGGGGGAATCTCTTAATGTCTCGGTTACTTAATATTTTGTTTTGAAAACCGTTTAAGTTAACTGGACGTTAAGGAGGGGGAATCTCTTAATGTCTCGGTTACTTAATATTTTGTTTTGAAAACCGTTTAAGTTAACTGGACGTTAAGGAGGGGGAATCTCTTAATGTCTCGGTTACTTAATATTTTGTTTTGAAAACCGTTTAAGTTAACTGGACGTTAAGGAGGGGGAATCTCTTAATGTCTCGGTTACTTAATATTTTGTTTTGAAAACCGTTTAAGTTAACTGGACGTTAAGGAGGGGGAATCTCTTAATGTCTCGGTTACTTAATATTTTGTTTTGAAAACCGTTTAAGTTAACTGGACGTTAAGGAGGGGGAATCTCTTAATGTCTCGGTTACTTAACATTTTGTTTTGAAAACCGTTTAAGTTAACTGGACGTTAAGGAGGGGGAATCTCTTAATGTCTCGGTTACTTAACATTTTGTTTTGAAAACCGTTTAAGCTAATTGGGCGTTAAGAATGGGGAATCTCTTAATGTCTCGGTTACTTAACATTTTGTTTTGAAAACCGTTTAAGCTAATTGGGCGTTAAGAATGGGGAATCTCTTAATGTCTCGGTTACTTAATATTTTGTTTTGAAAACCGTTTAAGTTAACTGGACGTTAAGGAGGGGGAATCTCTTAATGTCTCGGTTACTTAACATTTTGTTTTGAAAACCGTTTAAGTTAACTGGACGTTAAGGAGGGGGAATCTCTTAATGTCTCGGTTACTTAACATTTTGTTTTGAAAACCGTTTAAGTTAACTGGACGTTAAGGAGGGGGAATCTCTTAATGTCTCGGTTACTTAACATTTTGTTTTGAAAACCGTTTAAGTTAACTGGACGTTAAGGAGAGGGAATCTCTTAATGTCTCGGTTACTTAACATTTTGTTTTGAAAACCGTTTAAGCTAACTGGGCGTTAAGAATGGGGAATCTCTTAATGTCTCGGTTACTTAATGTTCGTTTTTGAAAATCGTTTCAGTAAATGAGTATTAAGAATGGGGAATCTCTTAATGACTTATTTACTGAATGTTTTGTCTTGAAAATCGTTAAGTTAAATGAGAATTAAGAATGGGGAATCTCTTAATGACTTATTTACTGAATGTTTTGTCTTGAAAATCGTTAAGTTAAATGAGAATTAAGAATGGGGAATCTCTTAATGACTTATTTACTGAATGTTTTGTCTTGAAAATCGTTAAGTTAAATGAGAATTAAGAATGGGGAATCTCTTAATGACTTATTTACTGAATGTTTTGTCTTGAAAATCGTTAAGTTAAATGAGAATTAAGAATGGGGAATCTCTTAATGACTTATTTACTGAATGTTTTGTCTTGAAAATCGTTAAGTTAAATGAGAATTAAGAATGGGGAATCTCTTAATGACTTATTTACTGAATGTTTTGTCTTGAAAATCGTTAAGTTAAATGAGAATTAAGAATGGGGAATCTCTTAATGACTTATTTACTGAATGTTTTGTCTTGAAAATCGTTAAGTTAAATGAGAATTAAGAATGGGGAATCTCTTAATGACTTATTTACTGAATGTTTTGTCTTGAAAATCGTTAAGTTAAATGAGAATTAAGAATGGGGAATCTCTTAATGACTTATTTACTGAATGTTTTGTCTTGAAAATCGTTAAGTTAAATGAGAATTAAGAATGGGGAATCTCTTAATGACTTATTTACTGAATGTTTTGTCTTGAAAATCGTTAAGTTAAATGAGAATTAAGAATGGGGAATCTCTTAATGACTTATTTACTGAATGTTTTGTCTTGAAAATCGTTAAGTTAAATGAGAATTAAGAATGGGGAATCTCTTAATGACTTATTTACTGAATGTTTTGTCTTGAAAATCGTTAAGTTAAATGAGAATTAAGAATGGGGAATCTCTTAATGACTTATTTACTGAATGTTTTGTCTTGAAAATCGTTAAGTTAAATGAGAATTAAGAATGGGGAATCTCTTAATGACTTATTTACTGAATGTTTTGTCTTGAAAATCGTTAAGTTAAATGAGAATTAAGAATGGGGAATCTCTTAATGACTTATTTACTGAATGTTTTGTCTTGAAAATCGTTAAGTTAAATGAGAATTAAGAATGGGGAATCTCTTAATGACTTATTTACTGAATGTTTTGTCTTGAAAATCGTTAAGTTAAATGAGAATTAAGAATGGGGAATCTCTTAATGACTTATTTACTGAATGTTTTGTCTTGAAAATCGTTAAGTTAAATGAGAATTAAGAATGGGGAATCTCTTAATGACTTATTTACTGAATGTTTTGTCTTGAAAATCGTTAAGTTAAATGAGAATTAAGAATGGGGAATCTCTTAATGACTTATTTACTGAATGTTTTGTCTTGAAAATCGTTAAGTTAAATGAGAATTAAGAATGGGGAATCTCTTAATGACTTATTTACTGAATGTTTTGTCTTGAAAATCGTTAAGTTAAATGAGAATTAAGAATGGGGAATCTCTTAATGACTTATTTACTGAATGTTTTGTCTTGAAAATCGTTAAGTTAAATGAGAATTAAGAATGGGGAATCTCTTAATGACTTATTTACTGAATGTTTTGTCTTGAAAATCGTTAAGTTAAATGAGAATTAAGAATGGGGAATCTCTTAATGACTTATTTACTGAATGTTTTGTCTTGAAAATCGTTAAGTTAAATGAGAATTAAGAATGGGGAATCTCTTAATGACTTATTTACTGAATGTTTTGTCTTGAAAATCGTTAAGTTAAATGAGAATTAAGAATGGGGAATCTCTTAATGACTTATTTACTGAATGTTTTGTCTTGAAAATCGTTAAGTTAAATGAGAATTAAGAATGGGGAATCTCTTAATGACTTATTTACTGAATGTTTTGTCTTGAAAATCGTTAAGTTAAATGAGAATTAAGAATGGGGAATCTCTTAATGACTTATTTACTGAATGTTTTGTCTTGAAAATCGTTAAGTTAAATGAGAATTAAGAATGGGGAATCTCTTAATGACTTATTTACTGAATGTTTTGTCTTGAAAATCGTTAAGTTAAATGAGAATTAAGAATGGGGAATCTCTTAATGACTTATTTACTGAATGTTTTGTCTTGAAAATCGTTAAGTTAAATGAGAATTAAGAATGGGGAATCTCTTAATGACTTATTTACTGAATGTTTTGTCTTGAAAATCGTTAAGTTAAATGAGAATTAAGAATGGGGAATCTCTTAATGACTTATTTACTGAATGTTTTGTCTTGAAAATCGTTAAGTTAAATGAGAATTAAGAATGGGGAATCTCTTAATGACTTATTTACTGAATGTTTTGTCTTGAAAATCGTTAAGTTAAATGAGAATTAAGAATGGGGAATCTCTTAATGACTTATTTACTGAATGTTTTGTCTTGAAAATCGTTAAGTTAAATGAGAATTAAGAATGGGGAATCTCTTAATGACTTATTTACTGAATGTTTTGTCTTGAAAATCGTTAAGTTAAATGAGAATTAAGAATGGGGAATCTCTTAATGACTTATTTACTGAATGTTTTGTCTTGAAAATCGTTAAGTTAAATGAGAATTAAGAATGGGGAATCTCTTAATGACTTATTATTTGGCAACACAGGGACTCATCAGAACTGACAAAATCGACTTAGAAATCGATTTGGTCATGCAAAAACTCAGCAGAACTGACCAAATCGATTTGGCAATCGATTGGCTCAGCAAAAGTCCTTATTTTGAGTTAGATAATCGATTTCTCAATTGATTTATCAATGCTTTGGTCAGTTATGTATTACTTGATGGTTTGAGAACTTCATTTTGAGTTCATTGTTAATTGACAAGCATTATATGAACTTTTAGCATATGGAAAATCCCTTTAAGGTGCATGCTTAGATGAAAGGTTATTTTGTGCATTTAAAACTTAAATGTTATGTGTTATCTGTTAATTTCGGTTGGTGACCCCTTACAATTATTGTGGAAATCTGGGCTTTGCCCTCAGATGAGAGTCAGGACGGTCCTACCGGTTCGTACCCTACGGACGGGAATGGAGATGGGAACGCGTGATTGCAGTTACATTAGGAGGATCTCACGGGGCGCGTGGAGATACTCAGGGTGTATAGCTTTTTGGTAGGATGATCAGATTAGGATGATGTATAGGAACTAGGTGTCCATCTTTTCGGATTGGAGTATTTTTAGTTTGGAAAACTGTACTTATACTAATATTGTCAGTTTGACTTTTTACTTGAATGGGTTCCATGTACCATTTGTTGTTGTGTAAATGTTTGGGATTTATAATTGGAGAAACTCTTCCGCTGTTTGTAAATTATAATGACTCAATTATTCATCCAAAGGCATTTCCTGATTCAATTCTTTGTTCGTTTTTAATTACTTTTAAAAAAAAAAATATACCCTCGCTTTGGAAAACGGGGTGTTACAAACACTTACTCAAGATATGGTTTAATTTCATCACAATTAATCAACACGTGTACTTGAGCAGATTTCCATTCGTTATCTGTTAGATAATGTGTTCCAAACTTCCCAGCCGGTCGACCTCATTTCAGCAAGATGGATAGTGAAGGTTGGAGATCATCACATTCTAAATGACGATTAATACTTAAATTTGTGGTTGACAACAAATTGCATGACTTGAAATAATGAGAACAAAAATAAGTTGTCTCACGTTGTATATAGTCGGCGCATATGGAGCCTTCAACCCTAGCCTTGTTGGTCACTACCCGCTTTGAGACTCCCATACATCTGCACATTTAATCATTAAATGTCTATTAAGTAAGTTATAATAAACATGTAATCTATTAAAAAAATCAACCACAAAAGTTACCTTTCAAATGGATACATCCACCGGTAATGCACTGGACCACCTAACATTGCTTCATAGGCAAGATGTGTTGGAAGATGCTCCATTGAGTCAAAGAAACCTGGTGGAAAAATCCTTTCTAACTTGCATATGATAATTGGAATGTTATCATTTAACTTAACTAAGTCGTCCAACCTCAATGTATTGCAACAAAGATCCTTGAAGTATCGACTTCGCTTAGTTAATGGTTTCCAAATAAATTATGGCAAGGAATGAAATGCAATTGGGAGTAAACATTCCATGAAAACATGACAGTCATGGGAGTAAACATTCCATGAAAACATGACAGTCATGGCTCTTCATCCCGTGTATCGTACCATTCTCAACATTGACACACCTAGCAAGGTTTGAAGCATAGCCATAAGGCATTCTCAATTCCTTAAGCCATTTACAAACCAACTTGACATCTGATGATGTCAAAGTGTAATTTGCCTTTGGTTTACCCTTCTTTCCGTTAGATAAGACTTTCATCTCCAAGTCCCCGCAAAAGCATAATAAAGACAAGTCTTTTCTCGCCTTTTCATTATACTTTGTTTTACCTTTAATATTCATAACAATGTTAAATATATTATCGAAGACATTTTTCTCTATGTGCATCACATCGAGGTTCTGCCTTAACAAGTTATCCTTCCAATATGGAAGATCCCAAAAAACACTTCGTTTTTTCCAATTATGACCCACTCCATCCCCGTTCAATTTCTTTTTCCAATCAATTTCAGTCACTTTTGGAAAATTACTCACCCCCCCGATATCTCTTGCCCTGTGTAAATGTAAGGTTAACCGTCTTTCTCATCCCTATTTTTTGTAAAACTTCTTTTACTTCTTTTGAAAGCGTGATTAACTAGCAAGAATCGACGATGACAATGAAACCAAGAATTCTTACCGCCATATTTCAAAGTGAAAGCTTTTGTGTCTTCCATACAATGAGGACATGCCAACTTACCTTGTGTTCCCCATCCAGATAACATACCATAGGCGGAAAAATCATTAATTGTCCACATCAAGCATGCTTTCATGATGAAGTTTTGTTTTGTGGATATATCATAGGTCAAAATGTCGTTGGACCACAATCGTTGCAAATCATCAATCAATGGTTGCAAGTAGACATCTATATTTTGTTTGGGATTAGAAGGTCCAGGTATGAGACAAGTCAAAAATAAGTATGGTTTGGTCATGCACATTTCAGGGGGAAGATTGTATGGAGTGAGTATAACTGGCCAACAAGAGTATGAAGAAGCAGACGTTTGAATATAAGGAGTAAATCCATCTGAACATAGACCCAACCTTACATTTCTAGGGTCACTAGCAAAGTCAGTATATACATCGTCAAAATGTTTCCACGCTTTTCCATCAGACGGATGGCGAAGGACGTTTGAACTCTTTTTATTCTCGTGATGCCATCTCATTTCAGCTGCAGACTCTGTTGATGCATACAATCTTTGTAATCTAGGAATGATAGGGAAATAAAACATTCTTTTTGCTGGAACATCTTTGTATTTTCCCATACCAGTCTTACATGGAATGAACCTAGGAGAATGACAAATTTTGCACTCAGATAATTTGTTATCATCCTTGTAATATAACATACACCCTTTCTTACAACAATCAATCTTCTCAACCTTCAACCCTAACTTTGATACGAATTGTGTTGCTTGGTAATAGTTATCGAGCAAGCATGTTGGCACTGGACATACACTTTTAAGCATTTTTGTAACAAAATCTATACATTTTTGTGGAACATGCCAATTAGACCTAATTGCTAGAAGTTGAACACATATTGAAAACATTGATTGAGTAGCCCCCTCGTAGATGGGCTTGTTGGTGGATATCAACTTGTCATAAAACCGTTTTGCATCTTCGTTAGGCAACTCATCCTCAGCAAATGTCTCATTTCCCATGTTAGTGTTCACATCAATGAAATCTCGATAAGGCCTAAAAGCATCAAACACCATTTCATCCACTGCATTAAATTGGTCGTCATGATGTACAATCCTACTACTAGTCGAACCACCCCTTGTTTCAACCATTAGCTTCACTTCTTCGTGTTCAGTCCAAATCCAATAATCTGGTTGAAATCCATCTCGATACAAGTGAAGTCTAACAGTAGTTGCTGCAGATATCTTCATACACTTGCATTTTATACACGAACACCTTATCCCTCCCTCAGATATACAAATCGGTTGTTTCAAAGCCCTCTTCACAAAATCTTTAACACCATTAACATACTCCTTTTTCAATCCGCGTCTATTTTCATGCACCCTATTGTACATCGAAGTACGATCCATTTACTATAAGACCAAAACTTAACTTTTCAATCACTAAATAAGTATGAAAAATTATAGAGATAAATAAACTCACGAACCTAACAAGTTTATGCAATATATCTGAGTCATATAGAATAAATTCCAACAGAACAAAGATTAATATTCAAACAGTAACATAATTTCCAATTTATATTAGGGCACTGCATAACAATGCAATTAACTAATTAGTTAGATCATTAGATTGAAAACAAAGTATAATCAAATTAAATCAGGAGCAATTTAAACAAAGTATAGGGAGGTTTTTCAAATCAGCCTTAGATTGCACTTGAACATCATATTTTAGTATAAGAGCAATTTAAACAAAGTATAGGGAGGTTTTCCAAACTTGCATTGAACATCATATTTTAGTATATGAGCAATTTAAACAAAGTATAGGGAGGAAAATCAGCCTTAGATTGCACTTGAACATCAGATTTTAGTATAGGAGCAATTTAAACAAAGTATAGGGAGGTTTTCCAAACTTGCATTGAACATCAGATTTTAGTATAAGAGCAATTTAAACAAAATATAGGGAGGAAAATCAGCTTTAGATTGCACTTGAACATCATATTTTAGTATAGGAGCAATTTAAACAAAGTATAGGGAGGTTTTCCAAACTTGCATTGAACATCAGATTTTAGTTTAGTTAGATTGCACTTTTACAGAGTTCGGCGAGGTTTTCCAAATCAGCCTTATGCAGGTCAAATCTGTGTAGTTTGAGTAATGTATATTCTGGAGCTCAATTTAATCTATTGCTAGAAAATTACTGGATACTATTTCAACAAGTGACTCACATCTCAACATATATTTCATTACACAACAAGTATAATTTTAACAAAATTTAGGATATGCAGACATGGAGAGAAAAAGCAGAAAAAGCAGCTAACAGGTATAAATTCAACATGTACACCTTTCTAATTTTTAGCATATTGTACTCTACGAAGCCTCTCAACCTCCACAACATATGCAAACATGGGGAGAAAAAGCAGAAAAAGGAGCTAACATAAGCATTTAACAGCATTGAATAATTTTATATTTGTTCTTAAATCACATTCATATAGAACCGATGCACTAAACAGAACTGATGCACTAAACATAACCGATGCACTAAATATCTCCCACAACAACAATAATGATATTCATTTAAGCTAAGTGAACAAATCGATAGAGAGCAATAAAAATTTGCTGGAAAACAAATATGATAAATCAACAAACAAACTTAACAACCTCCATATTAATAACAAAGTATAATCAAATTAACAGCATCCATACCCTTCAAGTGCTTATAATCCTCCCCCCTCCAAATTACGATTTGTTGTTTATCGAAATTCACCAGGATACAGGGGACCAGGTCAACAAATGTTCCTGCAGTGCAACAACAAAAAGGAATGAAGAGTAGTAATGGTAAAGTCAGAAGATAACAGTTTAATTAATCACTTATCCCAAAAGCGTTGATCATATAAACACTTAAGTTTAAGCTATATTTATTTATAAAAAATATAAAATAAAGTTAAATCGTTTTCATATAAGCTATAAGTTGTTTTCATAACCTATCATGGACAGTTTATGGAAATAAACTTAAAACAATTTATAAACATGTTCATAAGTTGTTTCCATAAACTCTATCAAGCAGTCTCACAAGTTTTTATGACAGTAGATAAATTCAAATAAGTCAATTTAGATAGACCTTTAATATAAATTTCTCAATATAACTTTGAATATATAGCTTAGAAGGTTAGTCCTCGTAATGTAATTCAATTCTTTCCAAAATATGACACAATTGCAAATAGTTATATTTTATAACAAATCCGGGAATGTATTGAAAAATGCCATAGTCACAAACACATTAAGTGTTGGAGTTAACTTTAAAACAAAAATAACAAATGTTGAATTGTAGCAGCACATAAATATTTTGAATAAGTGATAAATAAATACCAATAGCACATTTCAGTTATATTAAAGATGGAATTCAAAGTCAAGTAAAAACAAATAAATATTTATTTAGTCATCTATGTCCTTAGTAAACAAATGTAAACATTTCATACGAAGAATAATATCTAATGTGCACTACAATTGAATGAAGGTAAAATGTAATAGTATTAACAAGATCAGTTTTACATACAAAATCACTTATGCAAAATGTGATACTTGTCTCCTGGATCATGCTTATTGACATACATGAGAAGTTTGATCTCATCAAGGCTTTGATCAAAGAAATCTTTGTTGTTCTTTATAATTTTAATACAAACATCTACGCCTGTGTGCAGGTCATGAGCTTGTATAGCTTTACTAAATGCAGCAGATCCCATACTCAGTGACATGATAGTGGCCAGCTATTACAGAATTTAAAACAACATGGAAATTCTTGTCCTCCTCAAAGCCAGTTCTGAATAACAAAACATGGTTTTAGAAGGCATGTCAAGGTGAAAGAATCTCACCATTTCAACAATATTTTGATCAAATTCTCATGACGGGGAAATGTATATCATATTATCTCCAGAACAATATCTACTTCATTTCTTGTAAGAATAAAATTGTGGAATAGAAAAACTTTAGGAATTTACAGCAATTATATCAAGTCTTCCAGAGCACAGGACTATACTCTCAATCACACAAGATTCATATTGTCAATCGCAAATTGTGGAAAATAGTAGTTTGTTTAAATTCTGCTATACAACAGTGCTATAGCGATGCTATTTGACAACATTTTGAACAAAATAGCATATCGCCAAAAAGTAGAAGCAAAGCACTGCTAGCCGCTATTTAACAAACACTGCACAAGATCTAACATATTATCATCAACTAAGAAGCTAGGATCACTTTAAACATTCATTTTGACAGTGTTGATTTTATGATTACTACATGAGGGCACAAGTACAAGTTCGCAATAGATGCACTAAAAATCTCCCACAACAACAATAATGATATTCATTTAAGCTAAGTGAACAAATCAATAGAGAACAATAAAAATTTGCTGGAAAACAAATATGATAAATCATGCAACCAGAAACGCAGAAAAATGAAAAAATGAACAAGAAATACAGAAAAATGAACCAAAAATGCAGAAAACATGTCAAGTTATCCACCGTTCCTGTATTACCACTACCAGTTACCCTTATTACCAAATTTTACTTCACATTATACAACTGAAACGGCTACACTGAGAGTGAGACGACAAAACTTACATTGAGAATGGAGACGGCGAGAGGGTCACGAGTTCGGTTGACGTTGACGGTTTCGAGAGGATCATGGGTTCGAGAGGGGGAAGGGTTTGATAGCTAGGGTACCGAGTGGGTGACGTGATGGAACCCTTGATGCGTCGGCGATTTCACGGTGTTGGGTTCAGAATCGGTGATGGTTCAAATTGTAGGGTTAGTGACGATGACGAGTCTGAGTGAGAGTGAAAGGGCTCGCGTTCTAATTACAATCTGATAGTACACATCTGATTTTATTAAAAAATTTAATTTTAAAAAATCATAAACTTAGCATCGGCCCCTCTGACGCTATCTATTAATATAAAAAATAAAAATTAAATTAATAAACTAGTGTTTGACTTATTTTACTTAGCGTCGGCCACTACGACGCTACGTGTTAATAAAATTGAAAAATAATTTTTTTTGCCTTAGCGTCAGTTGGGCCGACACTACGCCTACGCTAGTTAGCGTCGGTGTCAGGGGCCGACGCTAAATATTGCAGCTAAAATGCAATTTTCTAGTAGTGTGTTAGCTTATCTTGCTAGGATTCTTGACATTTTATGCTTAAATGAGTTGTTAATACCTTAAATGTGTTTATTGGATCCTTAAAGACTTAGTTCGAATCTTGAGGGTGGTTAATTAGATACTAGTTCGTTTATTGTTCACTGTAACTTTCGGGGATGAAATTTCTTTAACGATAGGAGAATTATAACACCCCAAATTTTATAATAAGTTATTTCATTAATTTAATAGGATTTTAAAGGATTAATTTAGTATTAGTAATGTTTTAGAATTTATGTTGATTAATAAATATGGTTAATTTTCTTTAGTTTTATATACTTGCTATAACATGGTGATTTTTATACATATTTATTGTAATTTAATAATTAATATAAAGTATTGACATAATATTATTTATTTATTTTATCATTTTAACTATTCTCTAAAGATAGTAATATGTTAATGTGAGATTTTTAGCAACTAATAGATTTTTAAAATGTTAATTATTTTAGTTATTTTAGTTGGTAAAATATTAGTAATATTTTGTGGATAAAATTGTATATTATAAGAAGTGTTGAAAAAGAGTTGTGGCTCCTTTAAAAGACTTTAAAATAAAAAAATAAAAATATTTATTTAATTTTATAGACCTCACTAGAATTGCACCTTCGATTTTTACCGCTCCACATCCCTTGTTTAGGAATGTCTGCCTGACTGTCACTTTTCTATATGTTTCTATTTGGCTATATCTAGGGTTCACAAAGAAATTAAAATGTTTTCCTTTTTTCGTAGAAACCGTGCTCTATACCCTCTAGTAGTCATCTCCAGATCTTCACTTCGATCATGCCTAAGAGATGACGACAAAACATGATGAACCACCGTCTTCATTTTAGTTGGGATTCAATCCAAGGAATTGTAATCATAACCTGTAGTACAAAATAACTTGAAAAGGCGAAGCCACAATTGATGTTTTAATAGTCCAATTCCTAGCTTTCCTCCTACTGATTTGACGAAGAATTTTGGGTAACACTTCTTTGACTCATCCAATGGAAGCGATGATCACGTTAAGATTACAAGTTTGATGGAGTTCTTGTGTGTGCTTTTGTATTTGTTCCAAGGAATTGCTTATACTTGGGCCATGTATCCTTGGTCCATGTGATGATATTTTGATTTTACTTGAGTGATTTTGATATTATAATGTGATATGATTTTTCTTAAATATTTTGATATATAATAATGTGTTATGATTCGGTTTATTATGATTGTTTGCATGTAATAATGACAATTGATAGAGTACTATAGTACATGTCCCTATTCATGCGGTTTAAAAAAATACTCATAGTCGTGCCCGTATGTATCAACTTTAATAGTCGTACCCTTACTCACTGGGTACGCGAGTGCTCGTACTCATACCCATTACCTATATTTTAACTAAAATAGATCGATAAATAAATGATATTGTTGTCATTAAATTTAAAAACTATCCAAATATCTTAAATTCAATCATAAAGTATTATAAACAAAAATATTTTCTAACTCAACATTTTAAATGAACACACACTATAATACATATTCAAATATCCATAATAATACTTTATGAAGTTGCAAGTTCTACGACAATATTATTCGAGATCTGTAAAAACAATTAATAAGAAGTTGCAAGTATAATTATAAAGTCACAATTAATAAGAAATAACTCTTTGTTATAAAGTCACAATTATTTACCTATTCATTATAATCAAATTCTTAAAAAGTTTGCAAACGTTTATCTGTCAATTAAAAATATTATAGTGGTCAAATGATATTAATAGATGTTAAATATAAAAGAAAATAATTAATTAAACTAAATACTAATATAATAAATAAATAAATAATATATTTATATACTACTTAATTTTGCGGGTAATTATATATCTCTATGCCCATATCCATTATGCGGGTTTTTACCCTACCTATTGTGGGTTTTTTTGCGGGTACCCAGTGAGTGTGAATCTAATTGTCATCCCGTGTTCTTCTTATTTATATTATACTATCGACATAATTTCAAAATTCACCTCATTCCTTGTTTGTGTTTGACTAGCTTGGCAATGTGTTTGCGAAATCACAATTATTACAGATTAATGAGTCTTAAAGTTCAAGTTTGAGAGAAACTTCGCTCTGATAGGTCAGACTAGGAATGAGAGTTATTAGTTGTATTATATTTATTTAATTAGAAACGACTTTGTTTGAAAACCTTATAAGTACTAATAAAATTTTGAAATTAAATTAAAAAATAATACTAAAATTAAGTTTATCAAGATTGCACTATTTTATACAAGAAAAATAAAGTTTAAAGTATTCTGATCACTAGTGCAATTAAACCTTGTTAGATCGGTTCCTATGTACTTGTTAGATCGGTTTCTTATCCGATCTAACATCAAACGTTGTAATAAATAGTTAATTATTAAATCAGCTAAAATAATAGATGTAACAAGTCACATTAAAAAATGATTTATTAGATCGGTTAAATTTGAACCAATATAACAAGTCACACTACAAGAATTTTTGAAGTTTGCGACACTTGACCTGCGACGGTTCTGAAATAACCGCCCTCACCACCACATTGCGACGGTTCCTGGGGCAGTTTTCGTCAACCGCCGCCACCATACCACCATATAAAGCACGCGATTTTCACCTCACCACCAGTTAGCGACGGTTCCTGGGGCGGTTTTAAGCAACCGTCGTCGTTTAGGCCAATACAACTCTCTTTGTGTTTCGTTTTCCAGATTTTGTAATGTAATTTGTCAATCCCGCGTGTATTCTTTTCTTAGCCCCGCGCACATCCTTCCTCAACCCTAAAATTTCTGAAAACCCCCAAATCTCTCAACCTGTCAACCCTAAAACTTCTGAAGGAAACGAAATCGAAGACAAATGAAATCTACTCTGTAAAAGAAGGTGATTTATCATCTTGGAAACAAAATCAACTCTTGCAAAGGTAATCGTTTCTTTCCGTTTCGTTTCATTCTGTTTCGTTTCGTTTCGTTTTGTTTTGTTCCATTTATGTTAGTCATTGGTTTGTTTGAGATTGATTTGTTTACTGTTTTCAAATGACTGGAATAGGAAAGGGCAAGATTACAGGTTAGTGATAACAACGACCTCACTGTGATTGAAGACAAACTTGCTTGGATTGTCCACATTGTAGCCGCAATTCTTAAGATAAAATAGTGTATGGGTTCGTTTCGTTCCGTTTCGATTCGTTATGTTTTGTTCCATTTATGTTAGTGATTGGTTTCGTTCCTGTTTTACTACTTGGATCAATTGCTGCAAAAATACATGGTGTTATTCTTCCTACATTTGGACTCTTGCTTTCATCAGCTATTAATACATTCTACAAACCTCCTGAGGAACTTAGAAAAGATTCTGAGTTTTGGTCACTTTTAATTTTTGGTTTGGGTTGTATCACCCTTGTAGCTATACCAATGCAGAACTACTTATTTGGGATTGCTGGTGGAAAACTTATAGAAAGAATTCGTTCATTGACATTTCAAAAGGTTGTGCACCAAGAAATCAGTTGGTTTGATCATTCTTCAAATTCAAGGTGTGTTATTTTTTATGATGTTATTCATTGTCACATGTTATTTCTTTGAACTCATATATAACTGACTACAAGAATTGAATATCTCTTGCAGTGGTGCAGTTAGTGCAAGGTTATCTACTGATGCTTCAACTGTGAGAACTCTTGTTGGTGATACATTTGCCCTCATTGTGCAAAACATAGCAGCAGTCACAGCAGGACTAGTTATAGCATTTAGTGCTAATTGGATCCTATCTTTTGTGATTCTAGCTGTGTCACCCTTGTTGCTCGTACAAGGATACATTCAAACCAAGTTTCTCAAAGGATTCAGTTCTGATGCAAAGGTTGGCCTAATGAACAAATTTTTGTCGATTCCATCAATAGAAAGTATACTTATATATTGTTTTTTTATAAACAAGTGTTCGTTGTTAGTATGTTATGTTAGTAGCCAGTGTTTAAACCCTGAACCGGATTCTCAAACTTGAGGTTGAGCTACTCTTTGGCAACATTATACTTATATATTTGTGGATATAACAAGAGCCTTTTTTTTATAGGTGAAGTATGAAGAGGCAAGTCAAATAGCAAATGATGTTGTTGGTAGCATCAGAACAGTTGCATCATTTTGTGCTGAACAAAAGGTGATGGATATGTATCAGAAGAAATGTTCAGCACCATAAAAACAAGGTGTTAGGTTGGGACTTGTTAGTGGTATAGGATTAGGTGTCTCTTTCTTTGCTCTATACTGCACAAATGCTTTCTGTTTCTACATAGGATCAATTCTTGTGCAACACGGAAAAGCAACTTTTTGAGAGGTTTTCAAGGTACGACCCTTTATATTCCTCTTTTATTTTGAGAAAATAGTCGTTTTGAACTTTGAATTTGTGAGTCTTTGTTACTATAGTCCCTGAATATATCAAAATTACAAAAACATATCTGAATGTGTCTTTTATTAGTCAATTTGATCCTCGTACATATCTTTTGTTTGTTAGTTTGATTCTCAGATGGGTCATCTGTTAGTTATCTTAACCTTTTCATCTATTGGAATGTTGTGGATTGTCAAAAAAGTGATGGGCAGTTTGCATAAGCATGTCAACCTGTTTTTAATTTTATTTTTCACTGTAGATTTTTTATATGTAGCGTGGAATCCCAGGAAGTGATAGATGCTGAAATTTCATCTCGGGTTCTGCAGTTGATCAACGTAACTGACAGGGGAGTACACAGTCAGGTATACCAACACAAACATTAGTTTATGCTTTGCTTAAGGCATGTATTATCTCTCTCTGTTTTTTTATAAAGTTTATATTAGTCCTAAAGCTATTGGTAGAAACCAAGCCAAATAGAATGAAATATTGAATATTGATTAACACATTTTTTACCATTGATTGGTTCATTTTTCAAAATGACGTGCACTTTTTAATAAGTGATAAATTGTGCTCACTTTTGGAAAAATGAATCAATCATAAAGAGTATGGAGAGTGAGCTTATTGCTTTTATTTCCTCATTTTATATGACCGATTTAGGAATAGAAGCTTTTGGATACCAAAGGAAACATTTATCAACCATGAGAATCATCTGTTTTAGGACTTAATTTCGTATTTTCTGTACTTCATATATATTTTCATGATAAGGGTTGCAGTAGCTGTAAATAGATTGTTAAACCTGTTGTATATGGCATTGTTTTTTGTGCAAAAATTAGCCAATGAAAGTTAAAAATAGATTGTTAAACCTGCTGCATATAGATTGTTAAACCTGCTGTATATAGATTGTTAAACCTGCTGTATATGGTATTGTAAATCAGCAAATGAAAGTTAAATCAAAGGAGAAACTGATATGGGGGCAATTTTGGAGTTTCCTGTTGAGTAGGGACAATTAATGAATGTTTTTCACAAGCTTTATCTCTTCTTTGATTCATACTGAGTTATATTTATAATTTATTTGACCTTATCCAGCAAATAATTTGCTGAACTGTTATCAAAATTATGCACTTTACTTTATGGAATTTCAGACTGCCTTGTTATAAAAATTCTGCCTTGTTATCAAATTTAAGACTGCCTTGTTATCAAAATTCAGCATGTTCTACACTTTGAGTGCTAAATTCTGCACTTTCAGTTCTAAGTTAAGTTTTTATGGAATTGATTTTTGAGTGCTAAATTCTGCACTTTCAGTTCTAAGTTTTTATGGAATTGATTTTATTGAAAACAATTTGTGCCAAACGACGGTTGATAACTGTCGTAATTGTGCAGAAATAAATAAATTTGAGTTTGTTCTAAGTGTCGCAAAATATATTTAGAGGCGGTTGTGAACCGTCGCAGAAGTTGGCGACGGTTGGAACGACGGTTTTATGAACCGTCGCAAAATGGCCTCACGACGCACGAATCTGCGACAGTTGCAGAACCGTCGCAAACATCAAACTGCAACGGTTAAAACCGCCGCAAACCCTTTTTTTTTCTTGTAGTGTCAAATTCAAAATTAATCTATTAGATCGATTAAATTTTGTAAAACCCCGTTTTTCAAAGCGAGGGTATATATTTTTTTTTCAAAAGAATTTAAAATAAAGCAGAGAATTAAATAAAGAAATGCCTTCGGATAAATAATTGAGTCATTATAATTTACAAGCAGCGGAAAAGTTACTCCAATTATAAATCCAAACCATTTACCCAACAACAAATGGTACATGTAACCCATCGAAAATAACATGTCAAGCTGACAATATTAGTATAGGTACAGTCTTCCATTTTAAAATAAATGCAATACAAAAGAAAGACATCTGATCCCTCTATGCCAACCTAATCTGATCATTTTACAACACAACTAAACACCCGGAGTGATCTCCACGCGCCCCGTGAGATTCTCCTAACGTAGCTGCAGTCAAGCGCTCCCATCTCCATTCCCGTCCGTAGGGTACGAATCGGTAGGATCGTCCCGACTCTCATCTGAGGGCAAAGCCCAGATTTCCACAATAATTGTAAAGGTCACCAACCGAAAATAACAGTTAACACATAACATTTAAGTTTTAAATGCTAAAAATAACTTTTCAACTAAGCATGCACCTTAGCAGGATTTTCAATATGCGAAAAGTTCATACAATGCTTTGCCAATTAAAAATGAATGAAAGTAAAATGAAGTTTTCAATCCCCTAATTATAACATAACAACCAAGACATGGATAGATTCATGAGCAATCAATCATACAACTAAAACTGAGGATTTTCACTGAGCCAATCGATTGGGCAATCGATTGGGGTGAAGGATTTTGATGAAACAGAATCCTAGGCTGAAATCAATCGATTGGGAAATCGATTGAGTGAGTACTGAGCCCCTGACTTAATACCAATCGATTTCCAAATCGATTTCCTGAAGGTTTTTAGTGAAATTTTGAACTCTGGCTTGATTCAATCGATTGGGCAATCGATTGACAGGATAGCTGAGCCCCTGACTTAATGGCCAATCGATTTCCAAATCGATTTGGTCGAATATGGATGAGTCCCTGACTTAGGCCCAATCGATTGGGCAATCGATTTCGTAAATGATTTTCGAAAAACTGATTACAAAATCGATTGGCTAATCGATTTTGTCCATTTGGCCAAGTCCCTGTTTACTATCCAATCGATTGGGAAATCGATTTACCTGTGTATTCTTTCAAAAATTCATAAACTAACTCAATCACATTCATACATAATCCCAATTCTTAACACTTAACACTGATAACACAATTACTACGACATCATGGATTTCGAAATGGTATTGCAATCAAACATGTTATCACCAAATTCCAAAACATAACACTTAGCATTTATAACACATTACTACACAAACAAAATGAACCAACAGTTCACAAATCAACAGGGTGTAGTCTCTCGCGGACAAACACAATTCCCTCAGGAACGTAAGTCGTAAACGTACTACCTATCACGGGTCCGTACCGTTTACCGAGGTGCCACCTATCCCGGGTCAGCACAACTTACCAAAACATACACGAGTAAACGAGACATTAAGAGATTCCCCATTCTTAATTCTCATCTAACTTAAACCAGGGCGTAGTCTCTCACGGACAAACCCCTGCGCAGTCTCTCACGGACAAACGCAATTCCCGCAGGAACGTAAGTCGTAAACGTACTACCTATCACGGGTCCGTACTGTTTACCGAGGTGCCACCTATCCCGGGTCAGCACAACTTACCAAACACAATTCCCTCAGGAACGTAAGTCGTAAACGTACTACCTATCACGGGTCCGTACTGTTTACCGAGGTGCCACCCATCCCGGGTCAGCACGACTTACCAAACGTAAATCGTAAACGTACTGCCTATCACGGCCCGTACTGTTTACCAAGGTGCCACCTATCCCGGGTCAGCACGATTTACCGAAACACACATAAAAAAGCGAGACATTAAGAGATTCCCCATTCTTAATTCTCATTTAACTTAACGATTTTCAAGACAAAACATTCAGTAAATAAGTCATTAAGAGATTCCCCATTCTTAATACTCATTTACTGAAACGATTTTCAAAAACGAACATTAAGTAACCGAGACATTAAGAGATTCCCCATTCTCAACGCCCAGTTAACTTAAACAATTTTCCAAACAAAATAATAAGTAACCGAGACATTAAGAGATTCCCCATTCTTAACGCCCAGTTAACTTAAACAATTTTCCAAACAAAATAATAAGTAACCGAGACATTAAGAGATTCCCCATTCTTAACGCCCAGTTAACTTAAACGGTTTTCAAAACAAAATGTTAAGTAACCGAGACATTAAGAGATTCCCCCTCCTTAACGTCCAGTTAACTTAAACGGTTTTCAAAACAAAATATTAAGTAACCGAGACATTAAGAGATTCCCCATTCTTAACGCCCAGTTAACTTAAACGATTTTTCTTTAAAACAAAATATTAAGTAACCGAGACATTAAGAGATTCCCCCTCCTTAACGTCCAGTTAACTTAAACGGTTTTCAAAACAAAATATTAAGTAACCGAGACATTAAGAGATTCCCCATTCTTAACGCCCAGTTAACTTAAACGATTTTTCTTTAAAACAAAATATTAAGTAACCGAGACATTAAGAGATTCCCCATTCTTAACGCCCAGTTAACTTAAACGATTTTTCTTTAAAACAAAATATTAAGTAACCGAGACATTAAGAGATTCCCCATTCTTAACGCCCAGTTAACTTAAACGATTTTTCACAAACAAACGCACATTAAGTAAACGAGACATTAAGAGATTCCCCATTCTTAACGCCCAGTTAACTTAAACGATTTTTCACAAACAAACGCACATTAAGTAAACGAGACATTAAGAGATTCCCCATTCTTAACGCCCAGTTAACTTAAACGATTTTTCACAAACAAACGCACATTAAGTAAACGAGACATTAAGAGATTCCCCATTCTTAATACTCATTTAACTTAATGGTTTTCAAATTTCACACAACACAAACTCAACAAATTCTCACATCAAAACATATCAATTCATTTATTCACAAATCCAACCATACACATATCAAATTTCATCAATATCAATTAAGAGCATGTCAAAAACAACGAACACAAATCAAAGCAACATAACACACAGATACATCAAATTTCATTTACTCATAATCACACACAATGACATTCAAATTCATTTACCACGAAACATTCATCAATATAAACAAAACCTAACTCTAAGGTTGTTACCCATAACGCACTAGTTTGGTTTTTCCCCAAATCGATACATTTAACCCTAACAAATTCCTTCCCACACAACCACAGATAAGTCCCTAAATGCAAACTAAAAGTTTGGAAGGAGCCCTTACCTCAACGTTAGCTTTAACGCGCGTTTCCGGTACCGCGAGTAATTCCGATAAAATCTCCGCTCGCAACGCCGCTTCCAAATTAGTTCACTAGCACCGTAGCGTGGTGGTGAGCAACTTTCCCTTCTAACTCTTCGCGAAACTCCATAATATTATTAACTTTGGCTAAAAAGCCTCCGAGCCAAAATCCAAAACATATAAAATACATAAAGTGTACTTTAAAATTATGGGTCTTACATTACTCCCCCCCTAAAATTAGTTTCGTCCTCGAAACTATGCGTCGATAAATAGCTCTGGGTGTTGTTCTCTCATCTTGCTCTCCAATTCCCAAGTCGCATCTCCAGTAATTGGGTTCCAAATCACCTTGACCAACGAAACATCCTTGGTCCTCAATCGCTTAATCTTCCTGTCCTCAATTCTCACAGGTGGTACTTCGAATGTCAAGTTATCCTTCAGTTGGATTGTGTCTGGTTCGATCACATGAGATGGATCTGCAAGATATTTCCTCAACTGTGATACATGAAACACGTCATGAATGTTGGACAGTATCGGAGGCAATGCAATCCGATAAGCAACAGGCCCAATTCGTGCAGAAATCTGATATGGTCCAATGAATTTCGGAGTCAACTTCTTCGATTTCAATGCCCTACCAACTCCCGTAGTAGGTGTGACTCTCGGAAATACATGGTCACCCTGTTCGAATTCTAAAAGTCTGCGACGCTTGTCCGCGTAACTCTTCTGACGATCTTGTGAAGTCTTCATTTTCTCCTTGATTTTCCTTACCTTAGCTGTAGTCTGTTGCACCATCTCTGGTCCGACGATCATATTCCCACCGTCCTTATACCAACACAAGGGCGTTTGACACTTGCGCCCATATAAAGTCTCATCTGGAGCCACTCCAATACTTGCGTGGAAACTATTGTTGTAGGTGAACTCAATCATAGCTTAAATAAATTAAAATTAAGTATTTGTATAAATGAAATTAATTTTTTTACTAATTTTACAAATTAAATGTATTTACGTCAACCATATTTGTATAATAGTGATGCACAACTCTCGATTACCCATACACAACTCCACTATATCGCTTTGTCCAACAACAAACACTTCACTTGTCTCATGTTCCAATTTTAGCTCTATAGACAATGATATACTCATCAAATTTAACAACAATTGTTGAATACAATCTAGTTGAGATTCAGATTTTTTGAGTGGAACGTCAACTTTCATAAATATGTCAACCTCCTAAATAATTAAAGATAAATTATTAGTCATTTAAAATATTTCAAGTGTAAATAGAAACAAGCCGCAAAAGTCTTTTTGGCCATTGAATGAAAGTATTTGAAGGATGACCAACTATTGTCACCTCATCAGTGGGTATAGGTACTTGAGCATTTGAATCTAAAACCTTGGTAACCAGCACCCTAACCATATCATTATCTAACAACTGATTGTGTAAGGTGGGCCCCAACTTGTACGCATCAGCATATGCTACTACAAAATCATTATTATCAACATACAATTTACACTGTTCTGGAATATCATTGTCCTCATCCTCTAGTATAGGTAGTTCAACAGAACAACTTCTCTTCATGAACAAATTTGGGTTTTGTTGTGATAGCTCCAACAACACTTTATTTTTAATCACATTAGTAAGCTCCTCTATTTGGTGGCTACTGAAAGCTGGTGGGGTAGAGGCATAATGAGAACGTGATCCAAAGTATTATCGAATCCCCACACCTCGACCAACAGCACGAACACGACCATGGTGCTCAGGTTTCCCAATGGCCGCTGTCAAGATATCTGTACGTCCATGTAGAACAAAGGTTCCTTGAGATGTTTGTTCAACTAATGAATCCTACAAGATATGAAAAGAATATATAATTTATAAGATTTAATTAATGTTGAGGTAAGTTTGCTGGAACAAATAAAAAGGGATAGCTTGTAGAAACAGAAAGTGCAGACAATTAGACATCTGAAACAAAAGTTCTAATTATACATAACCTAATAAAGAAAAGATAATGATGAGTAATTAATTCAACAAGAGATTTGTTTGTTTAAACTGACAGCTAATTTTATTGGTTGAACTAGCTAGGAGTGAAAAATGAAGACTTTGGACTCCGAAACAAGACTAATTTGGTGAACATCATCAACCATAGATATCCAAACACCTACTATATCAAACAAAATAATAGGGGAAGCTTGTATTACACTATCAACATACCTGAAGGTAAGTGCTCATTCTGATTACCTGACTTGCACCATTTGTTTTTGTGGTTTTATCTGTAAATGTTTTCCTGATTATTCGTTTTCAAATTGTTGGGGTTTGTGTACTCTGTTAGGGACTTGCAAAACCTAACCTTGATATACTAGACGAAGCTTTGAACTAATTTTATTGATAAAATAGAAAAAGATACATGGATCCTAATCCTTTAAAAACTAGTTTACAAGTTTAGGCCAAGTAAAAGCCTAACTTCCTAAGGGAGGTAGTCCTATTTATATAACATAGGACTAACAGCTACCAGCAAACAGAACAACCACGGATTCAGCAAATCAAATTATTTTATATTAATCATCTAAAAAGAATATATAACCACCTGGTGACATATTTTTTCTAACTGCTGCAAATCAAATTAACAATATGAATGCTCCAATTACCACGGATTCAGGGTCCTTATCAAATTAACAATACTTTTTCTGAACAAACGCCTTCCATATGTCCTTATCAAGATAAGTATATGCCTCAAGAGGAGACTTGTGACTCAAATTCCCACCATTTAAATATCTAGATGCTAAACTAGTTTTAAATTCCCTCCAACGTTCACCAGCATATGAAATCCATTTCTTTTTCAAAAAATCAGAATCAGGAACATCCCATTTCACCTACATTACAAAACCAATGGAGGAGTTAGTGTATGGCATTAAAATATATTTACGAAATCATATATATACTAAAATATTCACAAAACTACAAGTACCTTAATAGCTTCCCATATCTGATTTTTCAAGTCGCTATCTACGTCGTCCCAATTATCCACCAAAATACTGGCAAAGCTTCGAGCAAGGGAAGCAACATGACCCGTAAAGTTTTTCCTATTTATCCCCGAAGGTAATCCAATCAATGGATCTAAATCAATCGATAACTTCTTACCTATCATATATTTACGTTTCAACTTTTCCATACCTGTACCACGCCTACCATTTCTTTGTGTAGATTGAGTACCCTCCACACTTTGCAAATGAGCTGACAAATTATTCATGTGTCCTTTTTAAAAAAGAATAATAATGGTCAATAATATTTCAAAATAATGGAGAAAAATAATAATAGGCAATCATATCATATATTGGTAAAAACTATAAACTATCAAAGTAAATATTACAAATAATGTGAAATTTATTAAGATAAATTATCATTATTACCGTTTTATTTCTTACGAGTCTTATGGTTGAATATTCTCCCATATGCCTTCTTGATGATCATCACGAGTGGCATACTCATCGTCCACTATAGTTTCTTCAACGAAAGTAAGTATTCGTTGTGAGAATGGACGAGTCTCAAAAACATCTAGCGTTGAATCTAGACTTTCATTTGGTCCATGAAAACTTTTACCTTGGAGAACCACTGATCATTTTTTGTTAGAAGGATCACTAACATAAAACACTTGTTTTTCTTGGGATGCCATAATAAAAGGCTCATCTTTATACGCTACCTTTTCAAGGTCCACCAATGTAAAACCAAATTCATCAATTTTAACACTATTATTGATGTCAATCCATTTACATTTAAAAACAGGCACTTTAAATTTAATGAAATCGACATCCCAAATCTCTTCAATGGTCCCAAAGTAAGGTATGGATGCTGTAACATGGTTTTTATCTTTTGAACTAGAGAAATGCATGGACTCAGCTACGACCATAACCCCACTATTTTGTATGGTACTACTGTCATCTTGACTTTTTGTGTAGAATGTAAAATTATTGATATCGTAGCCAGTCCAAGTTATGACATCAAAGTGAGGCCCATTTGCTAGCCATTTTAGTGTATCAGAAGTTGCATTGTTGGTTAAAATGGTTTCTTTAAACCACTTTAAGAAAGTCTTGTTATGCTCATTCAGCAACCATTTTTCATTCATTCTAGGATAATTTTCCTTCACAATGCTTTTATGAGTAGAAAGGTAAGGTTGAACCTCATCAATGTTATTCAATATATACAAATGTGCTTGAAGTACTTCCTCTCGTCCCATGCTCTTAAGTTTTAAGCCTCGTATACCATTACCCACACATGTTCCCTCATGACGGGTTCTAGGAATTCCTATGGCTTCTGCTTTTGACATATAGTCAGAACAAAACTCAATAGCCTCTTCTGCTATGTACCTTTCAACAATAGATGCTTCAGGACAATGTGGATTCTTCACATATCCTTTTAAAAACTTCATGTCATGCTCGAATGGATACATCCACCTCAAATAAACAGGACCACATAATTTAATCTCCCTAACTAAATGAACAATTAAATGAACCACGATGTCAAAAAAAGAAATAGCCTCTTCTGCTATGTACCTTTCAACAATAGATGCTTCAGGACGGTGTGGATTCTTCACATATCCTTTTAAAATCTTCATGTAACGCTCGAATGGATACATCCACCTCAAATAAACAGGACCACATAATTTAATCTCCCTAACTAAATGAACAATTAAATGAATCATGATGTCAAAAAAAGAAGGAGGAAAATACATCTCTAGTTGGCACAAGATAATAACAGCTTCATTTTCCAACTCATTTAATTTTTGAGGATCGATGACTTTGCTAAAAATAGCGTTGAAGAATAAACGCAATCGTGAGACTTTAAGCCAACTAATTTCAAATCATTCATTGACACAAGATTCTTGACATTTGAGGAGTAGCCATGTGGCACTTTTATTCCCCTTAAACACTCACAAAAGCATCTCTTCTCCTTTTTTGACAATGTATGACAAGCAGGAGGCAAATATGTTCGTTTACCTGTTGATTGTGGAGCTAATTGTTGTCGTATACCCATATCAACCATATCTAGACGAGAATTTAAGCCATCCTTTGTTTTCCCCTGAATGTTTAGAAGTGTTCCAATTACACTATCACACACATTTTTCTCTACATGCATCACATGAAGACAATGTCTTACATCTAGACTAGACCAATAAGGAAGATCAAAGAACACAGACTTCTTCTTCCATATATTTTTCTCAGATGTCTGTTTTTGGTTCTTTCCAAAGATAACATTTATATCCTTAACCCGTTGATAAACTTGCTCCCCAGTTAAGGCTTTTTGAGAAATTTCATGCTCTTGGTGTCCATTAAACGCTTTTCTCAACTTACGGTATGGATGATTAGACTTGAGAAATTTTCGATGCCCAACATTAACAGTTTTTCTTCCATGTTTCAATTGTTGGTAGCATGTTCCTTCTTCACATATAGGACATGCTTTGTGTCCCTTAACACTATAGCCACACAAGTTTCCATATGCAGGAAAGTCATTGATGGTGCAAAATAGCATTGCACACATCTTAAAATATTCACGAGAATACCCATCAAACACATCAACACCTTCCCAAAGCATTCTCAAATCTTCAATCAATGGACTTAGATAAACATCTATGTCATTTCTAGGTTGTTTTGGACCTGAAATCATCATAGATAACATGATGTATTTACGCTTCATGCAAATCCAAGGAGGTAGGTTTCCTCTAATATTACATAAGCATATGGTACAAAAAAATCACCCAGCAAACAGTTGTTTGGGTAGCCAACAGAGACAACCTTGTCTCAGATAAAAACACTGCCACGTTAAATATATCAGCTGGTAATTTAGTTCTATTTAACAAGTCTTCAAAACAAGTATGGTCAACAAACGTGAGTTCTCCTAAGTCAGGATTTCCTCTTAGAATCTGGAAATCTTGTTTTAGGAACTAAGCCTGATGATGATGCATTAGATCTTCTATGGCACAGTTTTGGACCAGACCTCTCTCTGTATTACTTTTAGCATCACCAAAAAGCTCTAATTTATCGCTTAAAAGGAAGATATTCTGACATTTTATTATAGTAGATATATTTTACAATTTCAAAAATAAGAGTATGAACAAATTAAGCAATAACCAACACAAATCACAAACTCAAATTGACATATGTGTTTAAAAAATTATAGCATTAGACTTATTATTAACAGAGACAATATCACAAACACATAGCATGCAATTTTAAAGGATGATTGAAAATTAGGATAACTACTACTACTCAAATTTCTCCATCAATTAAAGATTAATAATAAGAATAATTAACAATGAAATAATTTTAGATTGTTGAGTAACAAACAAAAATTATTAGAAAATTACCAGAGAAAGCCACAAACACTTCTCGATAGTGAAAGAAATTGACTGAAAGTTGCGCCAGACCAACTCACCGGCGATGAAGGCTAAAAGCTGCGATTCACGATTCACGTTTTCACTGAAGGATGAAGGTTAAATGTGGAAGGATGAAAACGTTTTCACTGAATGATGAAGGTTAAATGTGGTTGGGTTTGATGAAAAACGAATGTTGAAGGATGAAAAATGGATTTGGATTTGCGGGTTTGGATTCGCGGGTTTGCAGAAGGATGAAGAAGAACGAACGATGTGATGAAAAAATGAAAGGGTTGGCACGCGTGACTTGTTATTCTTTAGTTAACTTAGGGAATTTTTTTTTAAAGGCTTGTTAGATCGGTCTAACAAAACAGATCTAACAAAATTTGTAATAATAACAAATTTGCCACTGTCTTTTTTTGTGTGTGTAGTCTTTTCTTTAATGTATATGTTAGAACAGTTCAATTAGAACAGATCTAACAAAATTTACTATAATAATAAATTTACCATAACTTTTTTGTGTGTGCACTTTTTATTATTATTTTTAATATGTATGTTAGATAAGTTCAATTAGAACTGATCTAATAAAATTTATTATAATAATAAATTTACCACAATTTTTTTTTTGTAGTTTTATTTTTTTTAATGTGTTTGTTAGAATAGTTCAATTAGAACAGATCTAACGAAGTTTACCATAATAACAAATTTGCCACCATCTTGCTTATTACATTGGATGTATAACAACCAATCTAATATCGACGATGTAACAAGGTTAAAATGCACTAGTGGATTGTATCTTGAGAAATGTGATATTATAAATAACACATAAAAGTTTCTTTTTCCTTTGAAAGAGTTTTTATTTATCCGTTGTAAATATTTTATAAAAATATGATATAAATATATATATATATATATATATATATATATATATATATATATATATAAATATATTATTTTAATGTTTAGGGTGTCACATTAGTGGTATCAGAGTCGATTGAGTTATGTGTTAGTCGTTTGTTAGTCAAGTTTTGGCAAGCAAAGAACTAATGTAAATAAAAAAAGCGCAAACTTACGTGGCCGAAAATCAAATGAAATCATATATATTTATTTCATGTAAGTTTGCGTTTATTTTTTTCTTTTTTTGTCAAGTAAACTTTTTGTAATTTTCATTCATTCTTTTTTTGTCATGCTTTCTTTCTGAGTCACTAACATTAAGGATAATTTAAAAAAAAATATGAACTTATCGGTTAAAAGTTGAAATAAAAATATTACAAAGACGAACAAAAAATGGTAATTTATAAGGATCAAATATATATTTAGTTTTTAATTTTATTAAATAAATAATTAATAATTTAATAAATAAAAAATAATAATAAAAAAATTATATTAATAAATCAAACAAAAAAAATTTAATATAAAAAATAATTGAGGTTTCTGGAATGAATCAAAATTACCCTAATAATCCAAAACGGTTACAATTGGTGTTTCAAAGTACCGACTCAAATGGCTACTCATATGCAAACCTGCATTGCTGACCTTGAGAAAAGGATCGGCGACAGTCTTAGTGAGCTTAGTCCTCGTTTGACTTCATGCAAAATAAATGGGGAAAAAATGGAAGAACTACACAACCTCATTCGAGCTCAATCAATTCAATCTAAAGAGTAAAAAATAAAAGAAAGAGAGTTTTTATTTATGTTTGTGTTTTAAAAACTTTTCCTTAAAAGCAAATACTAAAAACTTAAGATAAACAAATAAAAATAAAAAATAAATAAAAAGATAGAGAAGAGAAATATAAATAATTGGTACGATCCACTAAACACCTACTAGTGAGATTGATTGTGTTGAAATCTTTGTTGAGGACAACAATCACAACTAGGCTAGCGCTACGCGAAAAATAGGATTTTACAGCACTTTTTTTAAGCCATTTACAGCGCCTTTTCAAAATAAAAAGCACTGTACAATTGAGCGCTGTAAAAAGATACAACAACGCTTTTTAAAATAAAAAAGCGCTATAAAAATGTAGATATATTGTGCGCTTGTTATGCACCTTTTACAGCGCTTATTTGAAAAATCGGTGTAAAATATGCATTATTATGCACCTTTTAGAGCGCTTTCTCAAATAAGCGCTGTAAAATGTGCATTCAATATATGCATTATTATGCACCTTTTACAGCGCTCTTTCAAATAAGCGCTGTAAAATGTGCACTCAATATATGCATTATTATGAACCTTTTACAGCGCTTATAAGAAAAAACGCTGTAAAATGTGCACTCAATATATGCATTATTATGCACCTTTTACAACGCTTATTTGAAAAAACGTTGTAAAAGGTGTATTCAAAACATGCATTATTATGCACCTTTTACAGCGCTATTTTAAATAAGCGCTGTAAAAGGTGCATTCTAATTTTAGTTTTATTTAAAAATGTTGTAAATGAAATTTTTAAAAAGCGCTTTTTGGTTTTTTATGGCATTTTTTTAGAAAGCGCTGTTTTTTAATTTTTTTTCCAAAATCATTTTCATCTAGAATCAGTTCACACAATCATTTCACAATAAGTACACAAAAACAGAACTATATAACTTAACTTTATAACTTAATTTACACAACAACAGAACTATATTCATATACATATTCAGATATTGTACAACAACACATATTCATATAACTACATATACATATTCAGATATTGTACAATAACACATATTCGTATACATATTCAGATATTGTGCCCTATTCATATACATATAACTAACATTATTACACATAACAAAACTAGCTACCATATATTCAGATCCCTTGCAGCATGCTATTTCCCAGCAAATCAAATAATTTTCATTTCAAGCACATATTGACACCAGTCTTCCTTTAATTCAATTAGATCTTTCTCAGAGTATGTTGGACTGGAATTATCAAAGTACTGTGCAATATAAAAATTGAACATAAATAAATTAGAATCAAATATATACATAATTTATATATGAAAATCAAATAATGAAAATACCATACTGTTTCTGGGATAATAGTATGATTCATATCAACAATCTCCTTCATGAATCGCAATACATAGTACCCACAGTCAATGTTGTTAGTTTGACGAGGGCACTATAAAATAAAACATATAAGTCAATAAAATATTTGTGCATTGATTGTAAAGGCATATATTTGTAAATGAAAATTTAAAGGCATATATTTCAAACCTTAATTGGAATCCATGTGATGTTATTAGACTTTTGCTTCGACACTGTAGCACCTCTTTGAGCTCGAAAAACTTGTAAAGCACTATTGAATAAATAAATGTGATTATTATAGCATTAACAAACACATTATTTATATATATATATGTAAGAAATAAATGAATATTACTTACGTGTCGAACATAGTCTTTATATCGGAGTGATTGTTGTAATTGTCGTGCAAGGGATCTAAATAGTATATAACTTCAGAGGTCGCATTGATTGCAAATAGCACCCAATGTGCCCTACAACAACAAAAATTTGGTTGGCAATTTTGTTTACCCAACTAATAAATTAAGATCTCATAAGTTAAATGGTGCAAATAACAACTTATCATTCTCTATATTTAATGTTGCAAATAATATATAATTACGTACCCTGAATTATATGGTGCAAAGAACAACTTATCGTTCTCTATATTTCCTAATAAGATATCTACAATGTATTTCTTTACATTCACTGGATCGAGTTTATACATCGAAAGCTTATGTGGAGACAAGAATGAATATCTATTTGACAATCTGCGCGTGCACACCAACTTCTCATACAAAAATCTTCAATGAAAATTTCAAATTAGATTAATTACCAATAAATTTAATTAATTACCAATAAATTCAATTAAAAGTATATTTTACCTAATGTATAAGCTGATGACAGTAGCACTCAACTCCTTATGGTTGAGAAGTTCATATATGTGCTCCTTTTCAAGAAATTCTTCATACTCATCTCCAAATATAGCTTTATTCATGCTTATGATGCGTGAAACATCGTTGTTGCCCATATTCCTTTTTACTTGGATGTCAAGACACGACCCGTATTTAGCAAGGCATAACTGACTTATTTTAGGAGCAACATCGATTGATTTTCCCTAATCGAGTTTTTTAGCAGCAACTTTGGCAGCTTTAATACCCTCCAGCTTTTGAAGTTTGTCAGCTTTATTACCCTCCAATTTTTGAGGTTTGCCGGCTTTATTTTGCTGTGCGGGTGGTTTATTTGATTGAATCTGAAAAAATGAGGTTAAATGTTAGTTTATTGAATCTGAAAAAATGACAAACCTTACGAAATAAATGTGACAAACCTTTTCCGGCGATGTAATTGACTCGTTTATGAGAATCTTCTTATCGTTCCCTTTAGGCTTTTTCAGAATCTAAATATAAATGTGAAATTAAAGTTAGCAGCGGAAAAAAATCAGCAATTAAATATACATATCAATTAAACATACATTTCAATTAATTAAACATACCTTATCAAGGGCAACAAGATGTGTGG
>NC_021166.2:32936536-32938593 GCF_000331145.2 Cicer arietinum | reverse complement strand
TTTTGAGACCAATGTTGCAATTTGCGTTTTCACTCTCCATTTGTATTTCACGTTGGAGCTGATCCAGGAGTTGCTTGTCTTTATTCGTCTTCACCAAGAGTGCAACTTGCTCTGATAGGAGTTTGAGCTTCTCTAATACTTCCACATTGGATGGATTTTGGCGCTTCTCTTGTGAAAAAATATCTTTTAGGAGTTACGCCAAATCATTTCCCCCTCACGCGACCGGAATATTCAGGAACATTAAACACTTTACCGAGAATGTCCCTACAACTAGCCTTGTTGCCCTCTTGATTTTCCGAACTTTGTTCGAGATTCTGCTAAAATACATGTAGGATTAAAAAGATAAGTTCAATATCATTTTTAAAGTACAATATTAAAAAATATTAAAGTGATAGTATTGAAGTGATAAAATACAATATTAAAAAATATTAAAGTGATAATATACTTACACAAAGTTCTATTACTTTTTGAACATTTTCGTTATCAACCACTCCGTCCTTATTTACACAAGCTTCCTTCCACAAGATATGACGACCCAACGGTTGATCTGATTGGGTGTCTTGTTGCTATTGATCATAAACAAAATATTAGTTAGAAACTATAGTTTATAATACAAATTCCCTATTATATAAAAGTGATGTTTAATTACTTACAAGTTTTTGCTCTAGACGTGCATATCCCATACGTGATTTTTTGTATGGGTGCGTCAGAGTTTTTGCCCTCTCGCGATTTTCCTTACTTATTATATATAAAAAAAATAACAATCGTGTAAAAATTTAAAATACGCTATGAATATGAATAATAAAACACAAATGCTAATAAATTAATCACTTACCACAAATGCGGGGTCCGAATGTTTTGATACAAATGCATTCCATTCTTCATTTGATATATAATGTTTATATATTCTTGGAGCTTCAGCATTTGTATTTCCTTCACTATCTTTTAGATAGAAATTTGAAAGGTGAGATATAAAACCTCGGTGTATTTTCCCAGCAACTCTCAAGACGTAATTCTTTCTCACCTGATCAAGAACAAAAGCAGTCTGCAAGCGAAATAAAGATATAGTTTGAGCAAAGTATTTCAATAGAAAAAATTATAAATGACAAAAGAGTGGATCATAAAAGTTACTTGTATATCATTCCACAATATATCTTTTGCATCCTTCAACGCCTTATCTCTCCAATCATCAATTGTAATGGGGATATTTTGACGAACAATAGCCCCAATGTAACTTACAAACATGGAGCTGTTTGGGTCAATTGGTTGACCACTCTCATTCCATCCAACCTAATAAACTCATATAGTAAGTACACGCTTTCAAAAAAGATAAAAAATAAACTCATATAGTAAACTCATATAGTAAGTACACGCATTTCTCCACCCACGATACTGATGACTATAAGGTAAAAATCTACGATGTCTAAGAAATACATTCTTCTTATAATGTTTCAACTGCATCCAATTTGTACTCTCTTCACATATATGACATGCACACTGACCTTTAATGCTATATCCTGATAAATTACCATATGCTGGAAAATCATTAATTATGCCGGACAACATAGCCCTCAAATTGAATCATTCTTTCTTATACCCATCATAAACTTCCACACCTGTCTCCCACATAATTTTTAAATCTTCAATTAAAGGAGTCAAGTATACGTCGATATCATTCCCCGGTAGTTTGGGTCCAGAAATTAACAGAGACAACATCATAAACTTATGCTTCATACATAACCATGGAGGTAGGTTATGAATCAACAAAATCACAGGCCACGTGCTGTGTGAGATGCTTTGAAGACCATGTGGATTCATTCCATCATTTTCAAAGCGAGGGTGTATTTGTTTTTCAAAAGTAATTAAACTAAAACAGAGAAATAAATAAAGAAATGCCTTTGGATAATTAATTGAGTCATTATAATTTTTAAGCAGCGGAAAAGTTTCTCCAAATATAAATCTAAAGTATTTACACAAAAACAAATAATACATGAAACTCATTCAAATAAGATGTCATACTGACAATATTAGTAAAGGTACAGTTTTCCAGTTCAAAA
>NC_021166.2:32933717-32936036 GCF_000331145.2 Cicer arietinum | reverse complement strand
TGCAAACTAAAAGTTTGGAAGGAGCCCTTACCTTAACGTTAGCTTTAACGTGCGTTTCCGATATCGTGAGTAAAACCGGTAAAATCTCCCCTCGCAACGTTGCTTCCAAAGTTAGTCCACTAGCACCGTAGTGTGGTGGTGAACAACTTTCCCTTCTATCCCTTCGCGAAATTAAGCTTAGATCTAGATGAAACGAGGAGGTTTGTGTTTAACGGTTTCGAAATCCCTAACACTGTTTTTCTTCGTTTTCGAATCAACGAGGAAGTATGAAGCTGAGAAATCTTCTCTCTCACACTCACCAAACCTTGGGTTTCTAATCTTGAAGAAAGGAAGCAAAGAAAAACGACAATGGAAGAGGGAGGAATTTGCACGTGAAGTGACAGAGGAAGAAGATGGAAATTTGGTTTTTTCTTTTCTTTCTCTTTCTTTCCTTTCTCTTTCCTTTCTTCCTTTTTCCTTTTTATACTCTTTTCTTTTCCTTTTCCTTCCTTCTAATTTTCTTTCTTTTTCCCTCCAAACAAACATATATATATATATATATATATACATATATATATATATATTAAATATAACTTAACAAATATCTCAAAATATCTAAATATTTGTTAAATTACCATTTCACCCGCAACGCATTAAATTCTCCGTAAAGGATTCACCGCACTTAATTTAATTTATTTATCGACGAGTAATTTTAATCGGCATCAAAGTATCTTTTTGATCATATAAACTCCAAAATATTATTAACTTTGGCTAAAAAGCCTCCGCGCCAAAATCCAAAATACACAAAAATACATAAAGTATACTTTAAAATTATGGGTCTTACATTACTCCCCCCCTAAAATTAGTTTCGTCCTCGAAACTATGCGTCAATAAATAACTCTGGGTGTTGTTCTCTCATCTTGCTCTCCAGTTCCCAAGTCGCATCTCCAGTAATTGGGTTCCAAATTACCTTGACCAATGAAACATCCTTGGTCCTCAACCGCTTAATCTTCCTGTCATCAATTCTCACAGGTGGTACTTCAAATGACAAGTTATCCTTCAGTTGGATTGTGTTTGATTCGATCACATGAGACGGATCTGCAAGATATTTCCTCAACTGTGACATATGAAACACGTCATGAATATTGGACAGTATCGGAGGCAATGCAATCCGATAAGCAACCGGCCTAATTCGTGCCGAAATCTGATATGGTCCAATAATTTCGGAGTCAACTTCTTCGATATCAATGCTCTACCAACTCCAGTAGTAGGTGTGACTCTCATAAATACATGGTCACCCTGTTCGAATTCTAAAAGTCTGCGACGCTTGTCCGCGTAACTCTTCTGACGATCTTGTGAAGTCTTCATTTTCTCCTTGATCTTCTTTACCTTAGTCGTAGTCTGTTGCACCATCTCTGGTCCGACGATCATATTTTCACCGTCCTTATACCAACACAAGGGCGTTTGACACTTGCGCCCATATAAAGCCTCATATGGTGCCATTCCAATACTTGCGTGGAAACTATTGTTGTAAGTGAACTCAATCAACGGAAGTACATCATCCCAACTTCCTCTATCATCTAAAACACATGCTCTCAACAGATCTTCCAAGGACTGATTTGTCCTTTCAGTCTGTCCGTCCGTTTGTGGATGGTAAGCTGAACTCAATCGTAGCTTCGTTCCCAACGCTTCGTGCAATGCTCCCCAAAAATGCGATGTGAACTTCGGATCACGGTCTGATACAATGCTCGATGGTACCCCGTGTAACCTCACAATTTCGGCAATGTAGATCTCCGTTAGCTGATCTACCTTTTTCTGACAAGTTAGACAAGTTGATACATATTCCGCTACATGTTTCTTCATTCCTGGCCACCAATAATTCTGCCTCAAATCTTGATACATCTTTGTTGCTCCAGGATGAATACTCAACTTGCTCTTATGAGCCTCTTCTAAAATTGTTTTCCTCGTATCTGTAATCCCTGGTACACAAATCCTACCATTACATCGCAAAATATTATCTGATCGAATCTTGAACTCAGTCGTCTTCCCTTGCACTATTAGGTTCCTCTTTTCTTGTATTAAGATGTCATCTTGAGAATTTGCAATGTCTTCAAGTAGTCCACTCGAAATATTAAACATTCCGAATTTCAAAATTCCCGGTGCAAACTCTACGTTCAAGTGTAGGTCTCTAAAATCTTCCCATAACTCTTGTTGCCTAGCCATAATTGTTGAAGACACCGATACACTTCTTCTACTCAACGCATCAGCCACTACATTGGCCTTCCCAGGGTGGTACTGCAGTGTGAAATCAAAGTCCTTGAGAGTCTCCATCCATCGTCT
>NC_021166.2:32931634-32932915 GCF_000331145.2 Cicer arietinum | reverse complement strand
TTTTCTGAATATCTCCTTCCCTTACTTGAATCTGGTGGTAACCCGACTTCAAGTCAATCTTCGAAAATATTGCGGCTCCTCTCAATTGATCCATTAAATCATCGATGCGTGGTAAAGGATAACGATTCTTAATAGTTGCCTTATTAAGCTGTCTATAATCCACACATAAGCGCGACCTTTCGTCCTTCTTCTTAACTAGCAAAACTGGAGCTCCCCATGGTGATACACTTGGTCTATTGAATTTCCTCTCCAACAAGTATTTAATTTGGCTTTTGAGCTCATTTAATTCCAATGGCGACATTCACTATGGTGCCATTGAAATTGGTCCCGTTCCTGGGTGCAAATCAATGAAAAATTCCACTTCTCTTACCAGTGGCAATCCTGGAATTTCCGTTGGAAATACGTCCCGGTACTCATTGACAAGCATCACGTCTTCTATGTTCACATTTATCTTTGCCTCCACATTAGCCAGAGACAAAAACTCATGAGTCCCTTCACTTAGCGACACTCGGAGTTTGTTAGCGGCTAAGTACTTAACAACTCCTGGTTCGGGGAAAAGAACCAATTTACGAGCACAATCCAAGATCACATAATGGTAAGACATCCAATCCATACCGAGGATGACCTCGAGTGATTGTAGCGGTAAACAAATCAGATTAACCAAGAAATCCATATTCTGAATAGTCATTTGACAATGTAAACATGCAGAATTTACTGTTAAAGTCTTAGCAGGTGTGGAAACAACCAAATCAAAAGGTAAAGCAGACACAGATAACTTCAAGCGATTCACACAATCCATAGCAATGAAGGAATGGGTTACCCCCGAATCAAAGAGTGCAGTTAGAGTGTTACCTGCAATCTCGCAGTCACGTTGAATCAGATTACCAGATGGATTCCCCTCTTCAGCACTCACACAATAAATGCGTCCTCTAGCAGTAGGACGAGTAGCCCTAGTTACATTCACAACGGGTTCTACCTTCGGAGCCGTGCAATCCTTTGCCATGTGTCCTGGCTTCTGACAATTGTAGCAGGTGAAAGTATTAGGGGTACAAGCGTTAGCATAATGTCCCTCTTCCCCACATCGGAAACATCGAACCACTCGTCCCAGTTGTCTCCCAAAATTCTGGTTCCCTGGGCGATTCTGCCCACCGTTGTTAGTTCGTGGTCGATCATAAGGTTTAGCAACTTGCTTTCCCTTGTTCTGAAAATTCACCCGACTAGGGCCTCCTGAATTAAAATTCCCTCCTCGGCTAGCCCTCTTATTCTTCATATCCTCAACTT
>NC_021166.2:32890828-32930464 GCF_000331145.2 Cicer arietinum | reverse complement strand
CCATCCTAATCTGATCATCCTGCCAAAAAGCTATACACCCTGAGTATCTCCACGCGCCCCGTGAGATCCTCCTAACGTAGCTGCAGTCAAGCGTTCCCATCTCCATTCCCGTCCGTAGGGTACGAACCGGTAGGATCGTCCTGACTCTCATCTGAGGGCAAAGCCCAGATTTCCACAATAATTGTAAAGGGTCACCAACCGAAATTAACAGATAACACATAACATTTAAGTTTTAAATGCACAAAATAACCTTTCAACTAAGCATGCACCTTAAAAGGATTTTCCATATGCTAAAAGTTCATATAATGCTTGCCAATTAACAATGAACTCAAAATGAAGTTCTCAAATCATCAAGTAATACATAACTGACCAAAGCATTGATAAATCAATTGAGCAATCGATTATCTAACTCAAAATAAGGACTTTTGCTGAGCCAATCGATTGCCAAATCGATTTGGTCAGTTCTGCTGAGTTTCTGCATGACCAAATCGATTTCTAAGTCGATTTTGTCAGTTTTGCTGAGTCCCTGTGTTGCCAAATCGATTTCCAAATCGATTTTGGCAGTTTTGCTGAGTTCCTGCCTCTCTGCCAATCGATTTCCAAATCGATTTCTTAAAAGATTTTGAAAGATATATTTATACAATCGATTGGCAAATCGATTAGGTTAAAATAGTGAACTTCCTGCAACTCATCCAATCGATTGGGAAATCGATTTCCCTGCTTATTCTTCCAAAAATACTTAAACTAATTCAATCACACTCACACATAACTCCAAAACTTAACACTTAGCAAAACCCACACAATCACCACGACGAATTGGTTTTTGAAACAGTTTTACAATCCATCGCACTCACACACGATAATCAATACATAACACTTAGCAATTCCAACACAATTACCACAACAATTCCAATTCAAACCACTCAATCATATACTTGATTCAAACACGACTCGTGTGCCAAGCACCCTAATGCAATGCGTATATGCCAAAATGCATGGACTCGGAATGCGTATATGATTTACGCCCCTTCGAGGAGGGTTTGGTTTGGAATTCCGAGTCCATGCATTTTGGCATATACGCATTGCATTAGGGTGCGTGGCACGCGAGTCATGTTTGATTTAATGTTATGATTGTGTGTGTATACTCAATTGTTGTTGTGATTGTGCCTTAATTGCTAAGTGTGATTGTTTTGGATTTGTTGTAAGTGTTGATTGATTTCGAAACCTTTTCGAAACGTTTCAAAATTGAATTTTGCGGTTTTCTGCATCTGTATTCTGCTACAAGGATGTTGTAGTCGAATACAAACATCCTATTTTTGCTACTGACTTCTGAATTACATTTGTATTTGGCTACAAGGTTGCTGTAATCGAATACAGTTGTGCTGATTTTGCCACTGACTTGCAAAACAACATTGTATTCGAATACATAGATGCTGTATTCGAATACGACAGTGCAGTTTTGTTAAAAACTTCATTTTTCAACTTGTTTATGCATGTTTGACATATGAAAACCCTTTCAAGGAGTATGCTAAGATGAAAGGTTATTTTGTGCATTTAAAATTTAATTGCTAAGTGATATTTGTTAATTTCGGTTGGTGACCTTTACAATTATTGTGGAAATCTGGGCTTTGTCCTCAGATGAGAACCAGGATCGTCCTAACGGGTAGTACCCTAGAGATGGACACGTAGTTAGACATACTTGACCGGTGCTGTGTCAGAAGGATCTTGCGGGGCGCGTGGAGATCACCCGGGTTGTATAGTATTTTTGAATCATGATCAGATTACATGGTTGTATAGGGGATAAATGTCTCTCTTTGGTGTATGTATTTATTTCAATTTAGAAGATTGTACCTATACCTCATATTGTCAGCTAGATTTTTATTTTGATGGGTCCACGTACCACTTTTTGATGTGACGTGGGGGAGTTAAAATTCTTGGGGCAGTGCTTTTGTACAGATGTTTGCTGAGAAAACCCCAGGGGTGTGAGCTATGTCTCATAGGCCTCATAGCCCCGGTGTATTTTGATGTTTGAATACTTTGGATTTTTATTTCAAAAACTATTCTGCTGCTTGTAAATATTTGTTGACTTTTGTCGTTATGTTACGACTTAAATATTTTATCCAAATGTATTTCTTCCTTTATTTAAAAAATTCGATTTCTGTTTGTTTTACAAAAAAATGGGCTGTTACAATTGAAATTCTTTGTTTTTATGAATTTGTTTTTTTTTAAAAAAAATACACTCGTGCTGTTAAAAATCGGGGTGTTACAATTTCCATTACTAGTGGTGGTGGGCAACAGCTTATGGCTCCTTATATGTGTAAAGGATTCCAATGGTCCCGGCAAAACATGTCATTTACAGCAGATATGATTGTTTTACCATTGTTTTGTTGTGATTGGACTTTGGGTGTTCAGTAGCAAATATAATAGGGACCAATTATTTGGGAGTTTGATAAATTGCAAATGGAATTTACTATCAAGGTGTTCCATTAATTTCAAGGAAGTCTTTATCTTTGGCTGCCAAGAATAGAGCAGATTTATGTTTTTTGGCTATCCATCAAACATCTCCATTAATTTCACCTATTTACTTGCATCTGAGTCTAAGAAACCTTTGATTCCCCACGAGATAGACTCATTGCTGACTGCTTATAGTGAAATATTTGAGGAGCCTACAAAAATTACTACCAATGAGACCTAGTTTTTACCATAAAATACCTTTGACTAGTGGAACAAACCCTTTTACTCTCAGACCTTACAGGTATTTTGTAGTTCAGAAAAACATTGTGGATAAGCTTGTTAAAGACATGCTAGAACAAGGAATTAAAAAGTACACCAATAGTCCTTTTGCCTCACTTACTATGTTGGTAAATTGAAAGATGTCTCTTGGAGGCTTTGTGTTTATTATAGAAGATCGAATCAGCATATCATCAAAGATAGGTTTCCAATTCTTCTTATTGATAACATTATGGATAAACTTGTAGAGCTATGTTGTTTTCCAAGTTGGACCTCAGGTCTGGTTATCACAAGATACAAATGGAGGCTAGGGATGAATATAAAACTACACTCAAGACTCATAATGGTCATTTTGACTACTTTGTCATGCCCTTAGGCTTGACAAATGCTCCAACAACATTTCAAGCTTAGATGAATCTTATTTTCAAGCCTTTTTGAGGAAAATTGTGGTAATTTTATTTGATGACATACTTATGTATATTCATTCCTTACATGAACATATTGAGTGTAACACCCCGTTTGTCAAAGCGTGAGTGTATTTTTTTTTTTAAAGGAATTAAATTAAAACAGGAAAATAAATAAGGTAACACACGTTTGGATAAATATTTAAGTCGTAATACAACGACAAATAAGTCAACAGAATTTACGAGCAGCGAAAAAATTCTTAATCCATGAATTCAAAATATATACATAACAAAGTAGTACAGTCTTCCAGTTTAAAAATAAACGCAACCCCAAAAGAAAGACATTCGTTCCCTCTGTGACAACCTAGTCTGATCATTTTACAAAACAACTAAACACCCTGAGTGATCTCCACGCGCCCCGTGAGATCCTCCTAACGTAGCTGCAGTCAAGCGTTCCCATCTCCATTTCCGTCCGTAGGGTACGAACCGGTAGGATCGTCCTGACTCTCATCTGAGGGCAAAGCCCAGATTTCCACAATAATTGTAAAGGTCACCAACCGAAAATAACAGTTAACACATAACATTTAAGTTTTAAATGCTAAAAATCACTTTTCAACTAAGCATGCACCTTATCAGGATTTTCAATATGCGAAAAGTTCATACAATACTTTGCCAATTAAAAATGAAAGCAAAATGAAGTTCTCAATCCCCTAATGAAAACATAACAAATCAAGACATGGATAAGTTAATGAGTAATCAAACATCTAACTCAAACTGAGGATTTTCACTGAGCCAATCGATTGGGAAATCGATTGGGGTGAAGGATTTTAATGAAAACAGAATCCTGGGCTGAAATCAATCGATTGGGAAATCGATTGAGTGAGTACTGAGCCCCCTGGTTTTAAGCCAATCGATTTCCAAATCGATTTGGTCGAATATGGCTGAGTCCCTGACTTAAGGCCCAATCGATTGGGCAATCGATTTCTTAAAGGATTTTTGAAAACTGATTACGAAATCGATTGGCTAATCGATTTTGTCAATTTGGCCAAGCCCCTGTTTACCCATCCAATCGATTGGGAAATCGATTTCCCTGTGTATTCTTTCAAAAATTCATAACTAACTCAATCACATTCATACATAATCTCAAATCCTAACACTTAGCACTGATAACGCAATCGCTACAACATCATTAGTTTCGAAATAGTATTGCAAGCAAACATGTTATCACCAAATTCCAAAACATAACACTTAACATTTATAACACAATTAATACAACATCATGGGTTTCAAAATGGTATTGCAATCCAACATGTTATCACCAAATTCCAAAACATAACACTTAACATTTATAACACAATCAATACAACATCATGGGTTTCAAAATGGTATTGCAATCCAACATGTTATCACCAAATTCCAAAACATAACACTTATAACACAATTACTACACATACCAAATGAACCAACAATTCACAATTTAACAGGGTGTAGTCTCTCACGGACAAACACCTGTGCAGTCTCTCACGGACAAACACAATTCCCTCAGGAACGTAAGTCGTAAACGTACCACCTATCACGGGTCAGTACTGTTTACCGAGGTGCCACCTATCCCGGGTCTGCACAACTTACCAAACGTAAATCGTAAACGTACTGTCTATCACGGACCCGTACCGTTTACCAAGGTGCCACCTATCACGGGTCTGCACGATTTACCAAAACACACATAAGTAAACGAGACATTAAGAGATTCCCCATTCTTAATTCTCATTTAACTTAACGATTCTCAAAAACAAAACATTCAGTAAATAAGTCATTAAGAGATTCCCCATTCTTAATTCTCATTTAACTTAACGATTCTCAAAAACAAAACATTCAGTAAATAAGTCATTAAGAGATTCCCCATTCTTAATACTCATTTACTGAAACGATTTTCAAAAAACAAATATTAAGTAGCCGAGACATTAAGAGATTCCCCATTCTTAATACTCATTTACTGAAACGATTTTCAAAAAACAAATATTAAGTAGCCGAGACATTAAGAGATTCCCCATTCTTAATACTCATTTACTGAAACGATTTTCAAAAAACAAATATTAAGTAGCCGAGACATTAAGAGATTCCCCATTCTTAACGCCCAGTTAACTTAAACGATTTTCAAAACAAAATATTAAGTAACCGAGACATTAAGAGATTCCCCATTCTCAACGCCTAGTTAACTTAACAATTTTCAAAACAAAATATTAAGTAACCGAGACATTAAGAGATTCCCCATAATCAACGCCCAGTTAACTTAACAATTTTCAAAACAAAATATCAAGTAACCGAGACATTAAGAGATTCCCCATTCTCAACCCCCAGTTAACTTAACAATTTTCAAAACAAACACACATTAAGTAAACAAGATATTAAGAGATTCCCCATTTTTAATATTCATTTAAATTAATGGTTTTCAAATTCCACACAAAACAAACTCAAACCATACAAGTCAAATTTGATCAGTAACAATCCAGAACACGTCAAATACGACGAATACAAATCAAACACAACGACATTCAAATACATCAGATTTCATTTACTCAAAATCATACATAAAAGAGTTTAAATTCATTTTCCACAAAACATTCATCAATATAACCAAAACCTAACTCCAAGGTTTTACCCATAACGCCTTAGATTCATTTTTCCCCAAATCAATACTCAAACCCTAACAAGATCCTTTCCACCTAGATGCAAACTAAAAGTTTGGAAGGAGCTCTTACCTTCGCGTTAACTCTAACGTGCGTTTCCGGTTCCGCGAGCAAATCCGGTAAAAATCTTCACTCGCAACGTCGCCTCCAATTTGGTCCCCTAGCACCGTAGCATGGTAGTGAGCAACTTTCCTTTCTAACTCTTTGCGAAATGAAGCTTGGATCTAGAAGAAACGGAGGGGTTTGTGTTTGAATCTCAAATACCGTTTTTCTTCGTTTTCGGATCAAAGAGGAAGAGTGGAGTTGCGAAACCTTTGTTCTAACTCTCGCCCAACCTTGGGTTACTAGTTTTGAAGAAAAGAAAGCGACGAAAATGAAAACGGGAGAAAAGAAGGAGAAGAAATGGGTTTTCGCGAGGCACGGGAGGAAGAAGATGGAAAATTGGAATTTTCTTTCCTTCCTTTTTCCTTTCTTTGTTTTTCCTTCCTTTCTATTTCCTTCTTTCCTTTATATAACCTTTTCTTTTCCTTTTCCTTCCTTCTAATTTCCTTTCTTTTTCCCTCCAACCAAACACATATATATATAATATAACTTAACAAATATCTCAAAATATCTAGATATTTGTTAAATTACCATTTCACCCGTAACGCATTAAATCCTCCGTAAAGGATTTACCGCACTTAATTTAAATTTATTTATCGACGAGTAATTCTAAACGGTGCCAAAATAACTTTTTGATCCTATAAACTCCATAATATTATTAACTTTGGCTAAAAAGCCTCCGAGCCAAAATCCAAAACATATAAAATACATAAAGTGTACATTAAAATTATGGGTCTTACATTGAGCATTTACACTTGGTTTTGAGACTGCTAAAGCCAATCAGCAATTCCTCAACAGATCCAAGTGTCATTTTGGTGTTGATTCCATGGAGTATCTAGGTCGTATCATTTCACTGTTGGACTTTAGTCCTTTGAATCCTAATTTTGACATAATTAACAAACATACAATGTTCATACATCATATGATAAATCTAACATTTCAATTGAGCAAGATTTCAGGAACACCAATCCAATCGTACACACTTGAAACAAATTGCTTGGAGCACAAGAAATCAACAAAAGTTGAATTTTGACTGAGTAAATCGATTGGGAAATCGATTTCATAACAAGGGTGTAAGGAAATATAAATGTTTGTGATTGTATAATCGATTGGGCAATCGACTGACTATATTAGAAATGAAAATTGAACAAGTCAGTGGCAACCTGGTTTACAGGTTAATCGATTGACAAATCGATTGTACATATCACAAAACGAAAACTGGTTGAAACTAATCGACTGGCAAATCGATTGGGAAGTCACAGGGCATTAGGAAATCGATTGCTTAAAATGAAATTTCAAAAGTAACATGACCCTTGACTAACACAATCGATTGGACAATCTATTGTGAGAATTTCAATCATGTTAAGTTTGGTTACAATCGATTGGGAAATCGACTGAACTAAACATCTGGTAAGAACTTTTCAGAAAACAAATACCAAATTGACTGACACTTCGATTAACATGAAATTAACTGAGTCACTGTTTTGAAACACAATCGATTGGGAAATCGATTGAAACAAACTTTTTGAAACACAATCGATTGGGGAATCGATTGAAACAAATGTTTTGATATCACAGTGAATTCCCAGTTTGTGGCCAAATCGATTATGCGTATTTGTGAATCGATTTATTCTGAAAAGTGCTTTAAAAGAATCGATTGGTAAATCGATTAGCTTATATAGTTTCAAGATTAAAGAAAAACAAGACTCGCTTTTGTGTTAGACTGCTCAATATCTACAAGGATCAAAGGGTTGATAAAAAGCCAGCTAGAAACTGGTGGCTACCTTCTTGGGTGAGAGGGCTCAACAAGAAGGAGTCGTACTGTGATTCTGTGTTAGACTGCTGAGTGTCTACAAGGATCAAAGGGTAATCAATAGGAAATAGATCATTAGAGATAGACAGGTTTCGGGGATGAAACTGGACAATCTGTAATTCATTCTTTCTATTGGAGAAGAAAATCTGAAATCCAATTGGATTGTCAGGACTGGATGTAGGTTGTCTCGTTGACAACTGAACCAGGATAAATTCTTGGTGCAATCTTCTCTAACCCTTAACTCCTTTAATTTTCTATCTTGCAATATTTGTATGTGTGATTAATATTAGATGCATGTTAAACATATTATGTGTTAAGTAATATTGTTTAAACTGGAAATTTGACTCGCATGCATCTTGGTTAATCTCTTATCAATCTCCTTGTAATTGCTAATCTTGTATGCCGCAATTTAATTCCGCTGTGTGTATGAAATTGATTTAATTTCTTAAAGAACTGATACATTCCGATTATTTCGAGGTCATAATAATCAACAATCAAGGCTGTGTTTCCACTAACCCCAGCTGTCAACATTTGGAAGCAGCCCTAAACACTTGAACAATTGAGAGGTTTTTTGGATTTAGTTAGTTATTATAGGAGATTTGTCAATGCTTTTGAGAAAATAGCTCGACCCCTGGTTGATATGTTAAAGAAGGATAACTTTCTTTGGACTAAAGAATCTGCACAAGCCTTCAGTGATCTCAAATTAGCTTTAACAACTGCTCATGTGCTATTCCTCCCTGACTTTAACAAAACTTTTGGGGTGGAGACTCATGCCTCGGGTAAGGGAACTAGTGTTGTTATAATGTAGGATAACCATCTTATTGCTTACATTAGCAAAGCCCTGGGGTATCAAATAGCAAACCATGTCCATCTATGAGAAAGGATTACTTGCAAATGTTTATGTTGTCCAGAAATGGAGTGTTTATTTTGCTCATAAAGCTTTCCTCAATAGAACTGATAAGAGGAGTATTAAATATATCATTGAACAACAATTCAACACACCATTTCAATAAGTTTGGATCTACAAATTGATGGGATTTGAATTTGAAATTCAATATAAGGAAGGCTCGACCAACACAACAACAAATGCTTTATCCAGAAAAAATGGAGCTGAACTCCTGCCTTTGTTGATGAATAAGTTGAACCAGATTTATATGAAAAAATCAAGGCATCTTGAATAGTTGATCCCTCACTTTCTAAGATGATTGATGACATGCAAACATATCCAACTAAGCATCCTAAGTTTTCTTGGCATAGAGAATAGTTTAGAAGATATTGTAAGTTGGTTATAGGGGTGGTGCCTGTTGTCAAAACTGCAATTTGGCAGTGGTTACATGATTCCACTATAGGTGGTCATTCAGGCAGGGATTCCATAGCCGCAAGACTCAAATCCCTTTTTTATTGGAAGAGAATGACAAAAGAAATTCAGCAGTATGTAAGGAATTTTTCTGTTTGTCAAAGAAAGAAGCCTGATCTCTCGACTTCTCCTGGTCTACTTCAGCCCCTACCAATTCCTAATTGAAATTGGGAGGATAGTAGTCTAGATTATGTGGAATGACTACTATCCTCAGCACGAAAACAAGTGTTTTTGGTGGTTATCAACAGGCTCAACAAATATGCAAACTTTTTGGCCTTAGCTCTTACACGACGACTTTAAGTATGACCAAGTGGAGGAGTCCTGTTCTTGGATTCTTCACATCTTCAAGTGCGCCTGAGTGGAAGAGTCCAAAAGTCTTCTACTCTTGGATTCTTCACATCTTCAGATGTGGCTAAGTGGAGGAGTTCACAATTCTTTTGCTTTTGGATTCTTCACATCTTTGGGTGCGACCAATTGTCTTCACCTCTTCAGATGCGACGCAGTGGAGGAGTCCATAAGTCTTCTTCTCTTGGATTCTTCATATTTTGCGATGCGACCGTGTGTCTTCACGTCTTCGGGGGCGACCAAGTGGAGGAGTGCACAATTCATCTTCTCTTGGATACTTCACATCTTCGGGTGAGACCGAGTGGAGGAGTCAACAAGTCTTCTGCTCTTGGATTATTCACATCTTCGAATGCAACCGAGTGTCTTCAAATATTCGGGTACGACTGAATGGAGGATTCCACAAGTCTTCTATTCTTGGATTCTTCACAGCTTTGTGTGCGACTGAGTGTCTTCACATCTTCGAGCGGAACCGAGTGTCTCCACACCTTAGGGGGCGACCTAGTGGAGGAGTCCACAAGTCTTTTGCTCTTGGAATCTTCACATCTTCGGGTGTGATTGAGTGAAGGAGTGCACAAGTCTTTTTTTTGGTTCTGGTGCACATAAGTATTTCTATAATATTTTTGTGCATTGTCATTTCATATTTTTGATTGAGTTGTTATACTAGCATTATTCCGTGCAACGACAATGTGACTTGTTTTGTTATTTTCTTTTTTCCACTTCACAAAATTTAACTTTCCCTTTTTCCTCTTTTTTGTCCCCTCACTTTTTCTTGATCTGCTCCCCAACTTGGATTTTCAACATTTTCAATATTACCTCCCTTATAAATAACTTCTCCATCTTCAATGTTTTACCACCACTTTTATTTTTATTTTCATTTTAACTTATACTTTGTTTTTATGCGTTGCTCACCTCTTGCAACTACAATATGCACATACTACACTACTTCCCCTCCATCATGTATAACAGTAGGTAAATTTTGGCCTTATCTCATTGCTATGAAATCGTTATATTGCATTTGTCTCTAAAGATGTTGGAAAACACAAGAAAGAAGGGGTTGAATTGTGTTTGTCGTTTATGAAGGCTACTTATATTTTCTTACAAAAACTGTTATTTATCAAAATGTTCAACTTATTTTTAAAAGAGATTTAGACTAAGTAAGGCTGAATCGTAAAGAACTAAGATGTGAGAGATAGAAGAAGATAAAGGAGACACAAATCTTTGATACTAGTTCATAACAAACTGTTACTACATCTAGTCTTTCCCGTACATAGAGATTTTGCCTTAGTACATTCGAGGGCTGAATTCACTATTTCCATAAATAGCATACAAGTATTATTTCCTCTACCTCTTCAAGCTTTGAGTATTTTTCTCTAACTTCTCTAGGCTGTCAACTCTAGAATCTTTAACTTTCTGGCATCCTATCGTTGAGGTTCATGAGGTTCGTTTTATGTTTTCAGGCACCTTTTAAGGATGAGACGGTTGTTGCCACTATCAGACTAATTTACATCAGTTCTAGTTTGTGTCTAATTTGACAAAAAGTATTTTTAGGATTCTAACTCTCATTGAGAAGATGTTACAAATGAAGTCCTATATCAGTACATGTGTTTGAGAACACTTTGAATGATTTATACCACCTCTAATAACTCTCTATGAGAGGATAATTCACTCAATCTTTTAGTTTGATGTGCTCTTGGCTTTTTTATATTTTCTTCTTAACACATAATCTTTTTTCGTTTTCTCTCACATAAACACTCTCATGCTCACCCATAAAGGACTGAGTGAGTTCTTTATAAATATAGGGATGAAGTGTCCATTGAGAATGTTACCATTGGAAATCTTCGATCACCATTTAAGGCAGATTAATCTTTTATAAGTATTCGTATATATCTTCGTGTTGATTCTGCTTATCTTGTTATTGATGACAGTGAATCACAGGATACTATGATCAAATCAAACCTTAAAGACTTTTAGACACGTAGCAAATTTAGAATGTTCACCAAAGGATGTGTAATTGTTTTGTCTACTTTGGAGCGTTGACTTTCTCAAGGCGTTGACTTTTTTTAGAGGATACATAATAACTCAGAGTTAGGCGATTAGAAGCTTGATATGATTATCAGAGGTAGAAGCTGATTCTTGCTTGTCACATTTATTATAGACAGATGCAGATTCTTGCTTGTCACACTTATCAGAGGAAGATGCAGATTCTTGTTTGTCACATTTAACAGAGGACGAGGATCAGACATTTGTTGAATCCATAAAATGTAGACAAACAATCGCTTTGTTGAATTCATCAGAGGTAGTTGAACCAAGGCATTGCTTGCATTTCTAGAGGTGATCGAGACACAACATCTCTCGCATCCCAGAGTCAACCGAAGCTTGCTTGCTTTTTTAGAGTCAAACAAATCTTGTAACAACAAAGACGTGTGTCACCAGATTTGGACTGTAGATTAAAAGTGAAGTCTTGATTTATTTTGTCTTCGTCCAATCATCAGAGGATATATCATATATTGAGACACATTCTTTGTTGCACTTGTTTTTGTAGTATTTATTTTGCTAGATTATAACTTGCTCCATTAGTAGATCTATAATATACTTGTAATGTAAGGTACTTTAGAATGGATAGTTATTGATATAACTCTTGTCTTCAAACTTAATATGCAAACTTAGAAAATACAATTAGGAGATAATTGTTCTTTATGAAGGTGCAACCACGAGAAGAGGGTTGAATTGTGTTTGACTAAGTTGATAACTTTTTTATTATTTGATTAAACTGGTTCAGACTTGATGATTTTACTTGGAGTAGAAGCAATAGCAAAACCAAGGAATGCATGTATAAAGTGACACAAATAATGTATCCTGCTTCACCACTAACTTGGCTACATCTAGTCCCTTCACTTAGAAGGATTTAATCAACTAATTCAACAAATTGAATTACCTGGCCTTTCAAACAAGTCTTTTCAAACAACCTGACAATCCCTGAGTTTTGAGGAACACACACACCATAACTCTACCAGCCAAGTCTTTTCGACACAATCTGATAACCTCAAATTGTTGAAGGCACACTAACATCGGGTATGAATAAAAAGGTTTGAAATTTGAGTAGTTGCTTCTAACAAGTTGATTAAAACAATGACTATCACACTTTAAGAAAAATCCTTAGAAAATATTTCTCTTTCGAACAAGTGTTTCTCTCTTTGAACTCTAAGATGAATTTGAAATTTTGAGCTTTAGTTCTTATACTCTTTTCTGATTTCTCGATGATCATTTTCTTCAGTCTTGAGTATCTATTTATAGACAAAATTAGGGTTTCAATTTAGTCCTTATTTAATTTTGAATTGTATCTTCATTCCTAGCTTGGTAAATAATGATCTTATTGAAAAATAATTCTGAACTAGATGCTTTTTGATAATATACTCTTTAGCCAATTCATTATTTCTGAATCCAATATGAGCAATTCTTCTAGATTGATTCTATTTGTATTTTTTTCTAATTGAGTTTGTAAATTCTTCAGAGTGATACTGTTCGTATTTTGTTAACATTACTTTCGCAAGTTATTCTGATGAAACTTTCTTCCTATAGCTTGCTTTGATCTGGGTGGGAAGATAGTGTTGGACTAGTTCTTGAACTTTCACAAATAGGAATATGACTAAGTCCAATTCAGTATTTTGTCCTTTGTCAATATAGGAATCATATCTTCGCAAATAATAAATGTATCTTCTTGTGAGTGTTTCTTCATGTAAACAATTCTTGATTATATCTTCTTGTAAATAATTCATATCATCTTGAAGATTCTGATCAATTCTTCTTGTAAATAATTTATATCTTCTTGTAGATAAATTTTGATAAAATCTTCTTGTAAATAATTAATATCTTCTTGTGATAAATCTTGATCAAATCTTCTTGTAAATAATTCATAACTTCGTGTAATAAATCTTGATCAAATCTTCTTGTAAATAATTCATATCTTCTTGTTGATATATCTTGATCAAATCTCTTTGTTAATAATTCATATCTTCTTGCGATAAGATGTTGTTCATATCTTCTTCCAATCTTGACCATATTGTCTTTTTAACTTGGTCAAAGATTTTCTTCAATTATACATCTGAATCAAATGTTTTTTCATATTGTTTTCAAAAACAAAAATCTTCTTTTATATTATGTGATGTCAAATATATTGTTCTAATAAAATATTTTTGTTAATATCAAAACTCTAAGTATATAACTAACTTGGTTCCATCAAGTTTGTCCTCTTTATGCGCCATTCAATAAACCAGTTGCGCTAATGTGGATCATAGTGCTAAAAATGGCGATATCAAACAGCTCACCATATGTTGGGGACAATTGAGAAATACCTATTATGGAAATCGTCATTAGTCCAAGAGAGTGGAAAAAGCTCTCGTTCATCAATATCATAGGAGATATGCGTAAAAGAAGGGCACGAACGGACGTGGTAAGTCGATGGATAGTGGGAGAAGTTACTCACCGAGAGTCAAGTCGATGGACTACTCTTTTTGACCTGAAAGAAGGTAAAAAAAATTTGCAAAGAGAGGGTCGTACACCCAAACCTTTTCATAATATTTCAAATGCCTTCAACAAAAGTATGAGGTTGTTAGATTGTGTTGAGAAGACTTGGTTGGTACAGCCAATGTGTGTGTGTCCCTCAAAGGTCCGGGGTTGTCAAGTTGTTTAAGAAGATTGTCTTGGAGGGTTAAGGGCTTTGTAATTCAAGTTGTTGAATTAGTGGATTAAATCTTTTTGAGTGAAAGGATTGATGTGGCGATGTTAGTGTAGAACCAAGATAAATTACTTGTGTCACTTTATTCCTTCACTTCTTAGTTTTTTTATTTCTTCTACTCCAAACACTTCATCAAGTGTGAAAAGTTAGATTACGGAAGAATCCATATATGTTAAATTTGATGACAAACTACTTGACCTTGAAAAGTCAAAGCAAGATGATGATAGTGCAAGTTTACCAAAACCAGAGAAAACAGATGCAGACAAACCAAAATAACTTGAAAAATCAGAGAATATAAGCAAACTAGAAGAAGATGACAAATCTTCAGATGATGAATTTGATCAAGTCAGAAACAATCAAGATAAGTTAGAAGGAAAATATGGATGGAAGTACAAGTCATCTCATCCTGAAACTTTAACCATTGGAAGTGGGAGTGATTCTTTGAGGACCATATCATCAATAAAAGATACCACTTTATTTAGATTACTCTCATCAATTGAGCCTACCTCTGTTGATGAAGCGTTGACAGATGATAGATGGATTCTTGCAATGCAAGAAGAGTTAAGTGACTTCAAGAGGAATGATGTTTGGGATCTAATATCTAGAGAAAAGAATAACATTATTGGAACCAAGTGGGTTTTAAGACACAAGCTACATTAAAAAGGTGAAGTGGTCAGAAATAAGGCAAAACTTTTTGCACAAGGCTACAGTCAGCAAAAGGGTATTGGTTACACTGAGACATTTGCTCCAGTGGCCATGTTATAAGTTATTCATATCCTACATTCTTTTGCTGTAAATAATAACATTATATTATTTAAAATGAATGTTAAAAGTGCTTTTCAAAATGGTTATATAAGTGAAAAAGTTTATGTTAAACAACCCCTAGATTGTGAAAGTTCTGAATTTCCAAATCATATTTTTAAACTTAGGAAATCTCTGAATGGTCTAAAAATGGCACCTAGGGCATGGTAGGATAGACTTAGTAACTTCTTGCTTAAAAATAACTTTGAAAGAGAACAAGTAGATAATACACTTTTTAGAAAATCAATAGAAGATGACATTCTTATTATTCAAACTTATGTTGATGACATTATTTTTGGATCTACTAATGGCACTATTTGCAAATAACCTTCTAAATTGATGGGTCTTGAATTTCAAATGAATATGATGGAAGACAAAAAGTTTTTCTTAGGGATACAAATTCTGCAAAGTAAAAAAGGTATCTACATTCATCGAACTAAATATACAAAAGAGCTTCTCAAGAAGTTTAAGACGAGTGATTGCAAACTTATGGCTACACCAATGCACCCTACTTGTTCATTTGAAAATGATGAATAAGGCCAAAAAGTTGACCACAAAAATATCGAGTAATGATATGATCCCTACTTTACCTTACTGCTTCTAGACCTAACATTATATTTAGTGTTTGTGTATGTGCAAGATTTTAACATTATCCTAGGGAATCACATTTAACTGTTATTAACATAATTCTTATATACCTAAAAGGCACTACCAACATTACCTTGTTCTACATGAAATCTTCTGAATACAAACTAAGTGGGTATTGTTATTTTGATTATACTAGAGATAAACTTGAGAGACAAAGCACAAGTGGAAACTGCATATTTCTAGGTGACAACTTAATCTCTTGGTCAAGTAAGAGACAAAGCACTATTTCCATGTCAACAACTAAAGCTAAGTACATTTTAGAAGTTGGGTGTAGCTCTCAACTACTTTAGATGAAACATCAACTAGAAGACTACAAAGTCCTAGAAACCAACATTCTCATTTACTGTGACAACACTTCTGCCATTTGCCTATCCAAAAATCCTATAATTCATTATAGAGCTAAACACATAGAAATCAAACACAATTTCATTAGGGACTTTGTTCAAAAAGGCGTGCTTAATATCTAGTTTGTAGACGCTGACCATTAATGGGATAACTTCACCATGAGATTAATGGGATGACTTCACCAATCGAAAAGCTGAAGATAGGTTTCACTTCACCGTGAAAAACCTAAATTGTATTCTCTTAACTAACTGTTGATGTGCCAACCTTAGAGTAGTTTAGTTTCATACTTAGGACAAATTTTTATGTTTGACGTTTATGTTATATTCATTATATTAAAAAAGGACAAATTAAAAAAAAAAAAAAGCCAAGTTTCGCTTTCAAGTCTTTTAGTCTCATGACAAAATGGGGAGAAAGATGTTTGATAATGTGAAGAAAAAATACTTGCAAAAATACGTAGAATTTGGGGGAGCCTTAAGTAAGGGGGAGTCAAACTATTTCCAAGAAAAATTGTTATAAAAATACAGTTTTGTCATCATCAAAAAGGGGAGATTGTTGGAACCAAATTGATTTTATACCTATAGTTTTAATTATTTGACTTCACAGAGTATGAAAGAAGATTCGTTTTTTTCAAGGCAATCTAAAAAAACATTTGATTCAGATTTACAATTGAAGAAAATGTTTGACCAAGTTGAAAAGAAGATATGGTCACGATTTGAAGAAGATACGATCAACATCTTATTGCAAGAAGTTATGAATTATTTAAAAGAATATTTGATCAAGATTTATCTACAAGAGGATACAAATTATTTACAAGAAGATTTGATCATGATTTATTACAAGAATATATGAATTATTTACAAGAAGATTTTATCAAGATTTATCACAAGAAGATATAAATTATTTACTAGAAGATTTGATCAAGATTTATTTACTATAAGATATAAATTATTTACAAGAAGAGTTTATCAAAATCTACAAGTAGATATAAATTATTTACAAGACGATATGATCAAGAATTGTTTACAAGAAGAAACACTCACAAGAAGATGCATTAATGATTTGCAAATATATGATTCAGATTTTGACAAAGGACAAAATACTGAATTGGACTTAGTCATATTCCTATTTGTGAAAGTTCAAGAACCGGTTCAATACTATGTTCCCACCCAGATCAAAGCAAGCAATATGAAAGAAGATTCATCTAAATAACTTGCGAAAGTAATGTTAACAAAATACGAACATCATCAATCTGAAGAATTTACAAAGTCAATTTTAACAAAATACAAATAGAATCAATCTAGAAGAATTGCTTAGATTGGATTCAGAAATAAAGAATTGGCTAAAGATCATATTATCAGAAAGCATCGTGTTCAGAATTATTTTTGAATAAGATCATTGTTTACAAAGCTAGGAATGAAGATACAATTCAAAATTAACCAATGACTATATTAATCTTTAAACCAAATTCGTAAGACAAAATCTAAGTACATGAGAATGATAAATTTCCTTACCAATATTAGGGAGATGATTTTGTAGGAAAATTACGACTATCATGATATGTACATTGCCTCTCACAAAGTACATGTCTACATGGTATACCTTGAGATTGAACTATTTTGCACGAACAAGTCCCCCTATAATTAGAAACATTATAAACCACTATTATCAATTATATGTAATATATCCATTCCATCTTTGTTATTCCTATTTTCCACTCCACAATCTGGATATGCAATCCGTAAAAGTTTTCGTGAGTGTAAACATGCCTACCAAGCATATCTACACCATGATATTGAAGGTGCAAACAAAAGAAGAGGGGTTAAATTGTGTTTTACTAATTAAGTTGGATTTTTTTGTTGTTGTTAATTTATTTAAAATTGGTTCGGGTTTGATGACTAACTTAGAATAAAATTAGTAGCAATCGGGTTAAGTGATTAGATGCAGAAGTAAAAAACGAATTAAAGTGACACAAGAATTTATCATGGCTCACCACCAACTTGGTAGCTAAGGTCAATTCCCTCACTTAGAAAGATTTAATCCACTATTTCAAAACATGAATTAAACAATACTTGACCTTATAAGCCAGTCTTAACGCATATCTTAGTGGAATAATCTACTCTTATAAAATCTCTCAAAAAACCTGTATATCCTCAACTTAATATTAACTTGTTGATAGTTGTAAAACAAGAAAAGAAATTGTTTATGTAAGCCTGGTGAGGCTAAGAAAATACATAGTGAAAATAGTATTTTTAGAGGACAAGCCTTTTTGAGCCATTGATCCGTTGTTGCACACGAGTCCAATACAATTGATAAAATATAAATAGAGGTAATAACTCGATTCGTTTCGCAAGGACTTCTGATATAATAATAATAACCGAATTGAAAGTTGAAATTAGAAAAGGCTTTTTTAGATTTTTGATTTAACAGATGAGCAAAACGATTAATCCACTTATTCGAGTTTCAGACCTATCACAAATTCTATCAATGAGTTTAATTTCTAATTTGTGATTCTAAACTTATTTGACTATAGAACATCAATATAATCGATCCTATTGAAATTCAATTTAAGCAATCAGAACATCAAAATAAATTTAATCGATCCTATTGAAATTCAATTTAAGCAATCAGAACATCAATATAATCAAATAAACAATAACATAATCATGAATCGAAATTGACAGTGAAACATGAATCTCAAGGTGTTGATGAAACTCTGAATTCGTGGATTAATCTTATAAAATTAGCCTTCCATGAAATTAAAATAAAAACTATTTATTTCTTGTAGTAATCTGAATTCTAATATTTCGTCTGTAAAAAAGAAACAAAACTTCTAATATATAGTACTTGATATTGGGCTTTAGGGTTTAGGGTTTAAAAACAAGTGACCTGCTAATTAAAACTCACAAGTAAGTGAGGACTGAACGTAACCTATTTTTAGTGCACCAGTATAAATTTGTGTGTCATTCTCTATACTCTATTCACTTTGTTTTCTCTAACTACCATTTTATTCCTAAACATTTATCATCTAACACCTATTCATTATCCTCACATAGAGGATATTGTTTTAAGCGAAAAAGAAAAACAAAAAAAGTACAATATCTATATTCAACCCCCCTTCAAGTGATATTTTAGCTACTTCAATTTGCTTCAGAGCCAAGTTCTCTAGAAAATTACATCTAATCATATAAAAGAAAAACAAAAAAAGATTAAGAGAAAGATAAAATGTCAAAAGCTAAATATGTACTTGAAGGAGAATCCTCCTGTAAGCCACCATACTTCGATGATACAGATTACTATCATTGGAATGGGAAAATGAGGTTGTTTCTCATATCACAAGATAACAACATGTCGTTTGTGGTTGAAAATGGAAATCATGTCATCACAACTGATAACACATATTCAACCTCAGATGAAAAGCCTCAAGCATAGTGGACTGCTGATGAAAACGCCAAGGTACTCCTAAACTCTAAAACTCATTTATTTCTAATGTGTGCTTTGAGCAGGGAAGAATATGACATAATCTAAGAATGCAAAAGCGCAAAGGAGCTATGGGATATGTAAGTTACTTAATTTTTAAATCCTAAATTATGTAATTTTAGGGTATTTTGTGTTGAATTTTTTAGGCTTTTGAGCCAATTTTATGGTATTTTGTGAGTTAAATGCCAAAAATATCTTTTTGGAGACCCGACTAAAATTATTTATCGATGAATAATTTTATTTATTTACGGTAAAACTTTTGTCGAAGAAATATTTTTCCAAGATGCAGCGTTTTTCAGAAAAATTCAAATGCTGGTTGAATTCGGGTGAGAGTAGACAATTTTCTAAAAAAGTGGTTTGAGAGGTGATGTGATGTGAGTGAGTAATGATGACGTTTATAAATCATCTAAATGTTTATATTTTATTTTATATATTTGTTATATATATATATATATATAAAGAAAGGAAAATGGAAGAAAGGACACATTTCTCCCTGTAGTCGTGCCTTCATCATTTTCTTCTTCTCCTTCTCTGTTTCCAAACAATTTGCAAAGTGTTTGTTTTTTTTTTAAAACTCAAACCCAAACATCCATTTTTCATCGACATCTAAGCTTCTTTTCGAGAAGTGACAGAAGGGGAAGTTGCTCCTTGCCACGCTGCGGTGCTAGTGAAATATTTTTTGAAGCGACGACGCGAGCGGAAATTTTACCGTAATTAAATGCGGTGCCATAATCGGTTGTTAAAGCTAAATGGAGGTAAGGGCTCCTTCCAAACTTTTAGTTTGCATTTAGGACCTTATATGTGACTTTATGGTAATTAAGTTTGATGTGTTTGAGGTATATTTGTGGAAAAATGAATTTAATTCGACTTATGAAGGAATTAGGGGAATTTGAATTTGATGTGTTTGAGGTGTGGATTTTGTGGAAAAATGAATTGATATGATTTGGTGTGAATTGTGGATTGAATTTGAAAATATATTTGAGTATGCTCTCTGGTGAATTTGAAAAATCATTAGTGATAAAAGTATTAAAAACGGGAAATCTTTTAATATCTGCATTTACTTAATGATTGTTGTGGAAAGAGTTAGAGTATGCTCATGCATTTTATAGTACATGGTGACTGCGATGGAGCCATGGTGGTAGTGGTGGTCGTGATAGGCCGCGGGATGATGCCATGTGATCTGTTGGTTTATCTTATCCTTGTGGGGATTTTTGCGTCGTGTCGGACCGTGATAGACTGCACATTTTTGTAAATCCTGCTGACCCGTGATAGGTGGCACCTTGGTAAATAGTACTGGTTTGTGATAGGCGGTACATTTACGGTTTACGCTTTTTAGTAAATCATGTTGACCCATGATAGGTGGCACCTCGTTAATTAGTATTGTTCTATGATCGGTGGTACAATTATGATTTATGCCCCTTCGAGGAGGGTTTTGGTTTGGAATTCTGAAATCATGCATTTTGGCATATACGCATTGCATTAGGGTGCTTGGCACGCGAGTCATGTTTGATATACTGTGATGATTGCATATACATACTTGGTTGTTGTTTGTGATTGTCCCATAATTGCTAGGTGTGATTGATTGAATTTGTGTGTAAGTGTTGATTGATTTCGAAATGTTTTCAAAACTGAAAATCTGCATTTTTCATAGTTGTATTCGAATACGTCAAGACTATATTCGAATACGACAGCACAGAGTTTGCTACTCACTTATGATTTTGCACTTGTATTCGAATACGACATGACTGTATTGGAATATGTGTATCCGAATACGATAGGATGATTTTGCTACTGACTTATGACTTAGCACTGTATTCGAATACGAGTTTGTTATATTCGAACACGACATTGCAGTTTTGTTAAAAACTTCATTTTTCAGATTTGAATATGCATGTTTGGCATATGAAAAGCCTTTCAAGGTGTATACTAAGTTGAAAGGTTATTTTGTGCATTTAAAATTTAAATGATATGTGGTAATTTTTAATTTCGGTTGGTGGCCTTTACAATTATTGTGGAAATCTGGGCTTTGACCTCATATGAGAACCAGGATCATCCTACTGGTTAGTACCCTGGAGATGGAAAGGTAGTTAGACATACCAGTTCGAAGTTGTGTCAGGAGGATCTGGTTAGTACCCTGGAGTTGTATAGTTTTTGTAGCATAATCACATTAGATGGTTGTATATGGGCTAGATGTCTTTCTTTTGTGGTTGCATTTATTTCAATTTGGAAGATTGTACCTATACCTTATATTATCAGCTTGACGTTTATTTTGATGGGACCATGTTCCACTTTTTGATGTGACGTGGGGAAAGTCGAGATTCTTGGGGAAGTGCTTTTATAAAGGTGTTTGCTGAGAATACCCCAGGGGTATCAACTTTGTTTGATAGGTCTCATAGCCCCGATGTATTTTGTTGTATAAATACTTTGGATTTTTGTTTTCAAAAATCTATTTTAGTTGTTTGTAAATATTGATGACTTTTGTCGTTGTGTTACGACTTAAGATCTTATCCAAAAGCATTTTATGAATTTGTTTTGAAAAAACAAAATTTACACTCGCGCTGTTAAAAATCGGGGTGTTACATTAGTGGTATCAGAGCTTTTGGTTTAGATTGTAGGTATCCTGTAGGTTGGGAATCGTTATCTGATCATGCGTTGGGGTAATTTGTCTGAGTTGTTAGATCTGGTGTAGTTAATATGTCATGATGTAGTCGAAAGTTATTTTTGGAATTATTCTAAGTGGTATTAAGATTTCTTCTTGATGTTGGTTTTGAGGAAACAATGCCTCCAAGAAGGAACGACGTTGGAAGAGTGAACGTCAATATGGATGATCAAATGGCTGAAGCTATGAATAACGTGGATGTTTCTGTTGTTGCACAGACAGCTGTAAAGACTCTGCGGGAGTGGAGAAGAGGGAAAGAAGAGAGATTCATGTTGCTGAGTCAAAAGGATTGAAATATTTTCGTTGTTACCATCCTCCAAAGTTCAAGGGTGATGAGAACTTAGAAAAAGCTGATCAGTGGCTTCAATAAGTGGAAAAGATCTTCAAAATGACGAATTTTCAAGCAGGGTTGAAGCGAATCATGACGGCATGGGAGTTTTGAAGTGGTTCCAAGGACATAGAGGCTATGTTGTTGGTGGTAACTCGAAAATGATGGGTATGGACGAATTAATGTTAGACAGATAGGCGATTTCATGTAAGGATCTAAGTGGAGAGCTTTTTAAAAAGGAGTATTAGATGTTCTCCTGGTAGATTTCAGGATGAGACTAGATGAAGTTTGATAATTGTCAAAGAGGTATGAACACCATGGAATTATTGAGAAAATAGGGATTCCATTTGGAATAACATTTGGTTCTTAGGTGTCAACGAAAGAGACTTGTATTGAAGTTAAGGGGCGCTACACATTAGGGGTAAATACTACCTTGGTTAGATAAAATACGCTTTGAGGAATAGTCGATATCTTAAGGGGTAAGGTCTAGCATTGAGTTAAACTAGATTCGCGACTTAGATTGTTAAGTATGAATCTCATGACGATTATAGGAATGAGACTATATATTTCGATGGTAAGTGACAAATCTCTGTGTGGTTTAGGACATGGTAAGTATGGATAATGATTGTAGATGAAACTATAGACGCGTAAGTGTGAATTTTGGGTGATGTCGGGATAAACACAAGGAGTTAAGCCTTGATGTATTGAATTGCATGTTACTACTAAGTGGCATTGGAAGTATAGAGTACAAGAATACTTAGAGATTGTAGCAATGTAAGCTTTGAGTGTCTATTAAAGGATGGTAATTACTAGGAGAGTGTGAATATTTTGATAACTCGGAGGGATTATTCGAGATTCGATTTGGGATCCTAAGATGGTTGATCTTTAAGTCGATGATTTAAAATCCACAAGGTTGGATGGAGGACCAAGTAATACCTAAAACTTTTATAATCAAGGGAGTTGAGGTAGGCAAGTGATAAATAATTCATGTTAAGAATGGAAGTGTTTGAAGATTTAATAAAAATATTGTGCTATTATTAGAAAAGTTTTCATCAGTGAGATTTCTAAGACGATTAGAGTCAATAATGAATAAGACCTTGTACTGTATCTTAAGATGCAATGGATGAAATTAGACAGTGTGATGACTATTTGGAGATTTCGAGGATCAAATGAGTGTTTCAGTTACTAGATGGACGATGAAAGGTATGTGGGTCTTTGAGATATTTTACTGCAAAGTTATGAGGATGAAATTTATAGATAATTATTTCTTAGGAAATGCTTATTGGGAACATTTGAGAAATAGTTCTTTATGACGTTCGATTGTTAGGATTCTTTCAGTTTGTATCTCGGTGAAGGTTGAGAAGGAATAAGAATCCAGCGAGTGAACCAAATTTTGGAAAATGTGTCAAGAAAACTTGTTGGAACAGCACATAGAGATGTAGCTTATGACAATTAAAGATTCATGAAATGAATTATTGCACCTATTATTTAAACATTGGTATTATAAGGGTATGTCAATGATACAAAGGCACTACTTGAATGCATGTCATGGGGGTTGCTACTGTGTTCGTCAATCAACAGAGTTAAATGTTTATTTGGTAGGGAAGAATTGAGCATGAAATGGAAAAATTTTGGTGGGAATTAGTGATGCTTGATTTATTGAAATCACAATAATGAAGATGTATCAAGGTTCGAGGTAGAAATTTAAGGTTTGTATAAATGGAAAAGTGATGGAGTGAATACAATGTGGTTGACCTGTCATAATGAAAAGATAATCATCAAGCTGCAAATAAAGGACGCGGCGAAATTGAGAAGTATCAGAATGAATGTTGGCAGTAGATGTAGGAAAATTATTTTCGAGTTTGTGCAGAATTGCGAAATATGTAAGAAATTGACTAGTGAAGCGTGAATTTTGGGTGTTGGGCATGAGACAAATGTAGGTCTTAATCAGTGAATGCAATTCAAGTTGGAATTTTGTTGGAGACGTGACTCTTGAAATGAAGTACTAAACTGGAAGGAAGTTTGTGTATCATAAGTAGTATAGTTTTGGCATGTTATCGAAAAATATTTGAGGAAGCTTGCATTACCAAGCAGATGTTGGGATGGAATTATTAGAATTATAATTAGAACAACATATGGATAAGAACACTACAGTTTGGCATAGTTGTGTGACTAAAAAAAATCGAAGATTTGTGGACAATGGAGGCATCCAGGAGTTCTCGACAGTAATGATTGTTTGGTGCTCAGTGTGTTGGTGTCATACTCAGTGTTTCGGTTTGGTACCAAATGGATGTTTCGTATCAAATGGATGTATATGAGGCTATGTGACATAGCTATGGGCGATTGTACTTTGTCGATAGGATTAAAGTTATAGGAAAATAAGGGAAACTCAGTTGACGTTGAGAAGATTGTTTGAGCGTTTGTGCATTAGAATAACCTTAAGTGCAAGTCGCAAAGAGCACTATTACAGTTCGGTTAAGATAGTCTAAGCCACTGTCATGGTTGTTGGCTACTTATTGACAAATTGAGGAACTGATCATCCTTAATCTCTTGCTGATATTAGACAAAATCATGTTGAATGAAACGGGTGTGCCTTATCGGCAATGGTAATGTATAAAGTAATTAAGCACCCTGTGAAAAGGGGTATGTGACACTTTATTCGAGTAGGCCAGGTGAAACAAGTTGTAACTTGTATGTCGAGTTGGAGTGCAAAGCTAGTGTTGTTATTACTCTTACTTTAAGTTTCGAGGACGAAACTTCTTTTTGGAGGGTAGTAATGTAATTTTTAAATCCTAAATTATGCAATTTTAGGGTATTTTGTGTTAAATTTCTGAGGCTTTTTAGCCAATTTTATGGTATTTTGTGAGTGAAATGGCAAAAATATCTTTTTGGAAACCCGATTAAAATTATTTATCGATGAATAATTTTATTTATTTACGGTGAATCTTTTGTCGAAGAAAATATTTCTGAGATGCAATGTTTTTCTGAAAAATTCATTTGCGGATTGAATGGAGACGAGAGTAGATATTTTTTTGAAAAAGTGGTTTAAGAGGTGATGTGATGTGACGGAGGTAATGATGATTTTTATAAAATATCCAAATATCTAGATTTTTTTTAGATATTTGTTATATATATATATATATATATATATATATATATATATACAAAGAAAGGAAACATTTCTCTCTGTAGTTGTGCCTTCATCATTTTCTTCTTCTCCTTCTCTGTTTCTAAACAACAAGCAAAGTGTTTGTTTTTTTAAAAAAAAACTCAAACACAAACCTCCATTTTTCTTCGACATCTAAGCTTCTTTTCGAGAAGTGACAGAAGGGAAAGTTGCTCTTTGCCACGCTGTGGTGCTAGTGAGCTAGTTTTCAAAGTGACGACGCAAGCAGAAATTTTACCGTAATTAATCGCGGTGCCGTAATCGGTTTTTAAGGCCACAACAGAGGTAAGGGCTCCTTCCATACTTTTAGTTTGCATTTAGGACCTTATATGTGAATTTTTGGAAAATAAGTTTGATGTGTTTGAGGTGTGGTTTGTGGTGATTCATGTTTGGTGTGATTGATGCGTTCATAATTAATATTATGAATTTATGAGATGTGTTTTATGTGTGGATTTTGTGGAAAAATGAATTGATATGATTTGGTGTGAATTGTGGATTGAATTTGAAAATATGTTTGAGTATGCTCTCTGGTGAATTTGAAAAATCATTAGTGATAAATGAGTATTAAAAATGGGGAATCTTTTAATATCTACATTTACTTAATGATTGTTGTCGAAAGAGACAGAGTATGATCATGCATTTCATAGTACATGGTGACCGCGATGGGGCCATGGTGATAGTGGTGACCGTGATGGGCCACGAGATGATGCCATGTGATATGTTGGTTCATCTTACCCTTGCGAGGATTTTCGCGTCGTGCAGGTCCGTGATAGACTGAACATTTTTGTAAATTGTGTTGACCTGTGATAGGTGGCACCTTAGTAAATAGTATTGGTCTGTGATAGGCGGTACATTTATGATTTACACTTTTTAGTAAATCCTGCTGACCCGTGATAGGTGGCACCTTGGTAAATAGTACTGGTTTGTGATAGGCAGTACATTTACTATTTACACTTTATAGTAAATTGTGCTGACCCGTGATAGGTGGCACCACGTTAATTAGTACTGGTATGTGATAGACGGTACAATTATGATTTACACCCCTTCGAAGAGGGTTTTGGTTTAGAATTCTGAAATCATGTATTTTGGCATATACGCATTGCATTAGGATGCTTGGCACGCGAGTCATGTTTGATATATTGTGAAGATTATATATACATACTCGATTGTTGTTTATGATTGATTGAATTTGTGTGCAAGTGTTTATTGATTTTGAAACGTTTTCAAAATTGAAAATCTGCATTTTCCACAGTTGTATTTGAATACGACAGAATTGTATTCGAATACGACAGCACAGAGTTTGCTACTGAATTATGATTTCGCACTTGTATTCGAATACGACAGGACTGTATTCGAATTCGGCATGATGATTTTGCTACTGACTTATGACTTAGCACTGTATTCGAATACGACAATGCAGTTTTGTTAAAACTTCATTTTTCAGATTTGATTATGCATGTTTGGCATATGAAAACCCTTTCAAGGTGTATACTAAGTTGAAAGGTTATTTTAAGCATTTAAAATTTAAATGTTATGTGGTAATTGTTAATTTTGGTTGGTTACCTATACAATTATTGTGGAAATCTGGACTTTGCCCTCAGATGAGAACCATGACTCTCCTACCAGTTAGTACCCTGGAGATGGAAAGGTAGTTAGACATACCAGTTCGAAGTTGTGTCAGGAGGATCTGGTTAGTACCCTGGAGTTGTATAGTTTTTGTAGCATAATCACATTAGATGGTTGTATAGGGGCTAAATGTCTTTCTTTTGTGGTTGTATTTATTTCAATTTGGAAGATTGTACTTATACCTTATATTGTCAGCTTGACTTTTATTTTGATGGGTCCATGTTCCACTTTTTGATGTGATATGGGGAAAGTCGAGATTCTTGGGGCAGTGCTTTTATGCAGGTGTCTGCCGAGAATACCCTAGAGGTATGAGCTATGTTTGATAGGTCTCGTAGCCCCGGTGTATTTTGTTGTTTAAATACTTCGGATTTTTGTTTCAAAAAACTATTTTAGCTGTTTGTAAATATTGATGACTTTTGTCGTTGTGTTACGACTTAATATCTTATCCAAAAGTATTTTATAAATTTGTTTTGAAAAAAAAAAAACTACACTCGCGCTGTTAATAATCAGTGTGTTACAGGATACTTTTTAGATCCATCATAAAGGATCAAGTCACGTAAAAGAAGCAAGGATTGACATGGGAGTACGAGAATTTGAACTGTTCTAGATGAAGGACGAAGAATTGATTGATGATATGTTTTCAAGACTTACTATTTTACTAAATAACATGCGGTCTCTTGGAAAAAAAATACTCTTTCCAAGAGAGGATAAGAAAAATTCTAAGGAGTCTACCAAGAGAATGGAGATCTATGGTAACTGCCATCACAGAAGCAAGAAACTTGGCCACCATGAAATTAGAAGGTCTGGTTCGAACACTAAGAACACATGAACCATTGTTACTCTCCGATAAACCGAGTAAAAAGGAAAAAAAAGGTTGCTCTCAAAATAATTCACATTGAAAGTCCATCTTTTAAATGAGTTGAAGAAGTTATAAAAGTAGAAAACTCTGAATATCCTCTGTCTGAGGATGAGGATGAACTCGTGTGACACCCTAAACTCCAAAATGACATATATAATAATTTATACTAGATTTTTTTGAGTAAAATTCGCAGCGGATTGAGAAAATTAATTTACAAGGACATAAAAACTTTTGTAACTAATTTAGGATATCACGTTTCTCAAAGTACACATTGAACAATTCAAACTTTATTACTCAATTAAAACAATTTAATCTCAATGAACTTGATTTAACTATAAATTCTAATTTTAATTCCAAAAACTTACTAGTACTAAGGTTTTCATATAAAAAGTCTTTTGTAATTACATAATAAAATATAAATTACAACTCTAAATTCCCGGTATCACCTATCAGAGCAGGGTTTCTCCCAAACTTAAACTTCAAGACTCATTAACCTGTAATAACTGCGATTTCGCAAACGCAGGGCCTAACAAGTCAAACACAAACAACGAAGGAGATGAGTTTTGAAATCATGTTAATAGTATAATATAAATAAGAAGAACACACAAACAATCATAATACACTGTATCATAACACAATCATTCTTCAAGGAAAAATATCACATTATAAAGTTAAAACCACTCAAGTAAAATCAATGCATTTCACTATAACATCAAATCATCTAAGAGAAATTATTATCACACACGATACCTATTAATCACAACAAAACAATCACAAGAAAATGCAATGCAATGCATGAGCTTATATTCTACTTCACAATGTGGTACCATTCTAACTCTGAAGTACTTGGTTAGGAGGCTTGATACTATGCCACCATCTTGGTGGATGGACAATTTAAATTGACCATGTCCTCATAGATCCCCTCAACTCAACCCGAGACACATATACGCGACAGTCGAGGTAAATGTGTGTTGCATGGTAGCTTCCGACATTTGGAGTGCTACCTCCAAGTCACCTAGAAATTCCCCACCCGAATACCTCCAAGGTCTAACAATCTTGCCTTAAGGCCCAACAGCAGACCGCCACGATCAGACTCATACAGTTGTACTTCCCCGGAATCACTAGGCTTGTCAAGTCCTACCTATATGATGAAAAAATAATCTCCACTTCACAAATTCTCAATATTTTTTTTCTCCCCTTGTTAGCTTAGACTACTCCATTAAGAGCATCATTTTTAGGAATCATCATTGTCTCATCAACCACGGGGTACTTCAATATTCTCATCACAATTTTATAACATCATTAATCTTACATAATCATGATCATCATAGAAGGTCATCACAATTTCATAACATCACTATCATCAATCAATCAAACATCATCATTATCATCACATAAACATATGTCATACAATGAATCCATCTTTTACTATCACATCACATAAATTTGTCTAATCAAACATATGCACAAAATTTCATTCAACATCCAACATCACAACAATATCAAATATCAAATACCACACAATTATTCAAAATTAAATCAATAAACATCTTATAAACATTTCTATTTGACATTTTAATCTCACAATCCCAATATTTTCACATTAATTAATTTATCTCTCAAAGGGCTATTGTTGTACGTAGCGAGCCCCTGAAGATAACTATGATTATTATCCTAAACATAGATAAATATAATTTTAACCGAAACTCTCATATTCAAAAGAATAACTATGATTATTACTATAACATCTTTCAAAATAATCTCATAAAAATACATCATCTTTATAGAATAGTCGAAATGATAAAATAAATAAAAATAACATCAACAATTTATATTACTTAATAATTAAAAATAAATATGTGCAACTATATAAAAATCAAGAAAATCAATATTAAAATTACTAATATATCAAGATAATTATTTGTAAAATAAATAATTAAAATAAAATATATTTATAAATAATTAAATATAATTATGTGTACACTTAACATCGGTCCAACATACCAGAAAATATCACATTAATTGCAAACACACATATACATGTAGGGTCGCCTAAAATCTTGTTTTTTAAAATATTTACACTAAAATACTATCATTTATAGAAAAATATATAAAATAATAAAATATAATATTTGTTATTTATATCACTTATTTAGTCAAATCTATACAAAATTAACGTATCATAGAAAACTTCCATATAACGAAAGTTAGTCACAAGATTTATCCACATATATTCTAAAATAGTTTTAAAATCAAATTAATTATCTAAAATCCTACTTCATTAAGAAAATATTTATTATAAAATTTGGGGTGTTACAACTCGTCCTGATATCTAAAGGGATTAAGAGGATAATGAATCGCAGATGACAAGATAAAAGACCTCACCAAAAGGATAAATCTGATAAAAGTTAGATATCGTGTTATGGATGCAATAAGATAGGCCACTACAAAACTAAATGCCCTCTAGGGAAAAGAAATTACCCAAGAAGATTTTCCTACAAAAATAAATTTACGATGGTTGCATGGGATGATAGTGATCACTTATCCTCTAAACATGAAAAAGAAGAAGAAGCAAATCTCTATCTTATGGCTAATTCAGATACTGAAGAGATATCGTAACAAAACTCTGCCCTTCATGTGAAAAACTAGAAATAGAATTTGACAATCTATTAAATGACTCAAACACTATCTCATAAATGTAATTTTCTTAGAAATCAACTTGATGAGATAAAGAAACTTAATGAGGAACTTCAAGCCATGAATGATAAAAATGAAAGAAAAAAATCATTATGGACTTGTAGCAATCTCATAAAGGATTGTCTGAGCAGCAAAAGATTCTTAACAAAAAGAATGTCAAAATTCATCCTCCTGAAAAGGAGACAAAAAGTAGGAGTTTAAAAATAAAAGTTGAAGAACTGAAAAAGGACATTACCAATTTGGTTAAATCTACTGAGACTTTTCAAAATATTATGGGTTCTCAATCTGGAATTTTTGACAAAGCTGGTATCGGTTTAAAAAATTCTCAAAAACAAAAAATCTATGAAAATTTATTTCAACCTTAAAAGTTAGAGGATAAACCAAAATTTCCTCATTGCAAAAAACCAAGACATATTCTTAAAAATTGTTACGCCAAGAAAAAAGTTGACAAAAATCAAGAAAGGATGTTCATTATGTGGTAAGTATGGCATCTTGTCTTTACATGCTATCACAAAAAGAAAATCCTTACAAGAGGAAATACTAACCAACAAGGATCCAACACTCTATGGGTACCTAAGTCACTTTTAAACTCTAACACAGGAACATCGTTTGACCAACAAAAGAAAGTCTTGGTTCTTGGACAGTGGCTGCTCAAGACATATGACAGAGGATAAGCACTGCTTTATTTCTTTGGTGAAAAAGGACGGAGGATCAGTCGCTCTTGGAAATAGTGATAAAGCTCAAATTAAAAGGACATGTATTATTGAAAAGAATAATTGCCAAAATAGAGGATGTCCAATATGTGGATGGTTTAAAACATAATTTGCTAAGTATTAGCTAAACCCACTATATGTGAGGTTAAACACACTCTCAGGTAAAGTTTTCTTCTCTTGGATTAGAAAGAAGAATTTGTGTGTATTATATTTGGATTATTTGCCTATTTAATCTTATTTTATGTCTATTGAAAATGATAAATGGATTTGGCACAAACGAGCTGGTCATACAAGCTTAAACACTATTTCTTAATTATCCAAACTGGAATTGGTTAAAGGTCTTCCAAAATCAATTTTGAGAAAGAAAAAATATGTGAAGCTTGTGCCAAAGGAAAACAAGTTAAAAGTAGTTTTCACTCATAAAATATCATCTCAACAAATCGACCTCTTGAACTTCTTCATGTTGACCTTTTTGGTCCTATCAAAACTCAAAGCCTTAATGGAAAATGATATGGATTTGTAATTGTGACGACTTCTCATGATTTACTTTGGTTCTCTTTTTAAAACAAAAGGATGAAGCCTTTGAGGCTTTTTGTAATTTTTGTAAAAAGATTCAAAATAAAAAAGGAATGAACATTATCTCTGTGAGAAGTGATCATGGAGGAGAATTTGAAAATGAATCGTTCAAATATATTTTTGATGAAAACGGAATATCACACAATTTTTCTTGTCCAAGAACTCCTCAACAAAATGGAGTTGTTGAAAGCAAAAATAAAACTTTACAAGAAATGGCTAGAACAATTTTAAATGAAGTAAACATTGAAAAATAGTTTTAGGTTGAAGCAATTAACACATTCTGTTATGTTTCAAACTAGGTATCCATTTGAAAAACTTGAACAAAACTCCATACGCGCTATGGAAAGGCAGAAAACCAAATATCTCACATTTTCATATATTTGGATGTTATTGTGTCATCTTAAATAATAAAGAAAATTTGAGAAAGTTTGATCCAAAATCTGGTAAGGAATCTTTTTGGGATACTCCACATCGTCAAAAGGATATATAATATATAACCTTAAGACTCAAAATGTAGAGGAATCCATGCATGTTGTTTTTTATGGGTTTGATGACTTGTGCTTAGAAAATATGGATAAATATGACGAAGATGAACCATCATCCTCTAAAGCTCAAGATTCAAATGAAGAGGATAATTCTGACTTAACCTCATAACAACCTCCAAGAGGATGGAAGTTGGTAACCTATCATCCTATTGACCAAAAATGATTGATCAAACAATTATTGACAAGTCATGGGTTGAGGCTATGATTGAAGAATTGTCACAATTTGAAAGGAACAAAGTATGGCATCTCGTACCTAATCCTCAAGACAAAACCATCATTTGAACAAGATGGATATTTAGAAATAAATTAAATGAGGATGGAAAATTTATCAGAAACAAAGCAATACTAGTTGCACAAGGATACAATCAACAAGAAGGTATTGACTTTGATGAAACTTTTGCACATGTTGCTAGACTTGAAGCTATCAGAATACTCCTTGTTTATGCCACTCATAAAGGTATTAAATTGTTCCAAATGGATATTAAAAGTGCATTTTTGAATGGTTTCTTAAGTGAGGAAGTATATGTTCACCAACCTCTTAGCTTTGTGAACAAGAATAAGCCTAACCATGTGTTCAAACTCTCAAAAGATCTTTACGGATTAAAACAAGCTCATCAAGCTTGGTATGAGAGGTTAAATTCGTTCCTTAAAGAAAATGGTTTCTCAAGAGGATAGATTGACACAAAACTCTTAAAGAAAATTCTTAAAGAGAATTTATGGATTGTTCAAATATAAGTTGATGACATAATCTTTGGATCCACAAATGAAAAGATGTGTGAATATTTTTCTAACCTCATGCAAAATGAATTTGAAATGAGCATAATGGGAGAATTAAGATTTTTTTCTTGGATTACAAATTAAACAATTGAGAAGTGACATCTTTATCATTCAAGAAAAATATACCAAAGATCTTCTAAAAATATATAAAATGAATGAAGCCAAAATAATGACTACCCTCATGCATTCATCTTCAACGTTACATAAGGATGATGAAGGACAACCCATGTCTTAAAAGGAATATAGAGGAAGGATTGAATAATTATTATACTTGACAGCTAGCAGACCAAACATAGTATTTGCATTTGGTTTGTGTGCTAGATTTCAATCATCACATAAAGAATCTTCTCTTACGGATATAAAAAGAATCTTTTAATATCTTGTTGGCACTACAGATCTTTGTCTATGGTATAAAAAAAGCCAAAATCTTGATCATACAGTGTATTGTGATGCTAACTATGCGAGAGATAAAGTAGAAAGAAAAAACACGAGTGGAGCCTGTCAGTTTCTTGGTCAAGCACTCATCGTTTGTCATGCAAAAAACAAAATACAAATGTTATGGGCAAGAAATCAACTTGATGACTACTCACAAAGGTAAAATGTCTGAGGATGAACCAAAAAATTATGGTCACTTATGTCTGAGGATGAACCAAACAGTTAAGTAACATCCTCCTTCAGATCTGAGGATGAACCAAAATGTCAGAAGTTGAAAAACTTCTTCTGCACGTTTTTCGTTGTTGATTCTCTCTCTCCTCTACACCTTCATCGTAACCAATTGGCAATAACTCCCAAACGGTTACTTTTCTCTTGAAACCACAAATCCTACTTCAACCTCTAAGGATTACCTATTGTAAACTAGCATTTCCCTCTTCTTTCTAACGGTTACAAAATCCTTCAAACTTCCTTCAAAAATCCAAACCACTTTCTTCATTCTAGAACACTAATCATCACCTCTCCTCTCTGAAAATGGCTTGAAAAATAATCTATGTTAAAAGAAAATTTTCACCAAACTCTCCAAATCGTTTATCTGAGAGTTTTTCAAGTGATTCAAATCACTCACAAGAGGAAACAATCTCACCTGATCTGGTACAACTAGAACCCATAAGTATTATCCATCCTCCTTTGTACACAACCACTTCTCATGTCCTCTCCTCACCTCCTCCTCATCTAACCTCAATGATACTATAAAAAAATCTCATAGTCAAAATCTTCATCTTCTGCCCCCACCAGACGATCCTCGCGTCTCTTGTTTGGAGCTCTCTTTTCCAAAAACAAACCACCACAAGACAACACTATCCATGTCACAAACTCAGATGAGTCTGAAGCCACTAAATCTGACATTTCCAAAACTAAAACCTCCACCTCAAAGAACTGTCAGAAGGAAGTCTCCTCAAAACAAAAACCTCATGTATCCTCCTCCTCTAAAATCAAAGAAAAATTCATCTGTTTGATTGTAAAGCTTTAGAAACAAGGTGCGCTGGAAAGTGGCAAGACAAATTAGTTGTAAACGGCAAAACAATTGATCTTTAAGGGCTTCAAAAGGGTGGTTTTATTGTTGAAGAAATCTTTGAGCAACTAGGATGGACATCCTTTCTTAAAATTGATGAACCTCAGTACCCCAAACTTGTCAAAGCCTTATGCGCTACCGCCAATGTCTCCAAAGGTGACACAATTCTAAGCATCATTCTCAAAGGCGTTCATATCGAACTCACTCCTAATACTTTGTGTCAAATTTTGGACAATCGAAATAAAGGTCGTTACATCTTCACTGAGTCTTGGTACTCTTTGTGTAATGTCTTGCGAACACATGTTTTGAACAACATTCTCATCACACCTCCTAAACCTCAAGTTGCATCCAACCTCCTAACTATGTGCAGAGTTATTCATAACATTTGCGTTCACACTATCGTTCCTCACCCAGGAAGCTTTGAAAAAGTCACTGAACTACACCTTATAATAATCTATCATCTATCATTGGCAGCCCTTTACATCTAGGAAACATCATGTTTTGCTTCATGATGAATGCTACCAGACTTGTTCGTTCAGCTCCCTACATAATCGTCACCAAAATCTTCAAATTTTTCAAAGTTCCATGGGATGACAAGCAATCCATTTATATCAACAATATATTTTCTGCTAGGAATGTCAATACCATCTCACAAAAAGGAAACTCTCAAAACCTTCTCAACAAAAATCCCATCTAAAAGGAGATATGTTATAGTTCCTCAAACAACTAAGAATAAAATAAAGAAAACCATCCTCACTTCACAAAAACCACTCACAACAAAAACACATATCACTAGTCCTCCTTCGGAGGATGCCTGCATTCCTACTACCACTACACAAGAACTAAAAATCTTTCAGAACCCTGCCACATCACTCACCACAAAACAACTTTTATTTGATTTTGAAACAATTATATCTCCAAATCGCAACATCTTTTTATCTACATCTTTCAAGACATGATGTGGTTATGCATCATAGACTCCACCACATAAAAACAAAATGCGTAATTAAAATTTGAATATTTCTATTTTTATCAATTTATGGAATTGATTATCTTATTTTAAAAGTTAACAATTTTGATTTTTCTTTGACATGTCATTAATTAAATTATAAAAATAAAAAAATTTCTAAAATTAAAAGTTTAGTTTTTAGAGTGTCTTATTGCAATTTCATGGATGTAAATTATTTTATATCTCACGATATTTAAAACATGTTACATTAGTTTTTTTTTTTGTTAAAAGATTAGAATAAATGACTAAAGATGTCAAAATTTAAAATAAAAGAATTAATTTTGTAAATTGATAAAAAATAAGGAATTAAAACTGCAATTAAGAAAATAAAAATAAATATCCCTATTTGAAGACATATACCATCTAATTATCCAAATCAATCTAATGACCCACAAACGTGCATATATTATGTCTAAAACTACGGACTAAAATTACCTCAAATTCTTGAACCCCTTGTGCCTAAAACTTCTTTCTACTTGTACTTATGTCCATGCTTCAAAAGTTCAAAAATGTAAATTCATGTTAGAGAAATATTATTTTAACATCAAATCAAAATTTTGATGTTAAGTAATGTTGAGTATATTGTCTTAGAATTTGAGTTGGATTCTAAATAATCTCAACAAAATCAGTTTTTAAAGTGAAGACTACCTACTACTTATCTCATTCAAGACATGACTTTTAACATTTTGAAATACTTATAAATTATAAAATAAATAAATAAATAAAAATAAGAGAGAAAAAAAATAAATTCACACCATATGTACATACAAAATTGTATTTTGATTTTCAAATAACATAAGAGAAATGATAACAAGTGATCGTGCTTATTAAAACACTAAAAAATAAAAATTTAATCTTAAAAATATTACATTCAACTTTTTAAAATTTTAATTTTTTTTACATATTATTTTTTTTTTAATTTCTGAATAAATGTCGTTAATGACATTTATTAGCATCACCCGTAATATAACTTTTCATTGAATGACTTCCTTCAAATCTTAATTCTAATCTTTCTTCCCTTTGTTATCCTTGTCTTCATCTCCGTCTGTCTCTTCAATTGCTTTTGTAGCTTCCCGAAGAATAAGCCTCAATAGCCTCTCATACATTGCAATTGTAGATTCAAGCATATCAATGGCTCTTCCCTTGTCATGAACTGCAACATCCATCAAATTTCCAACCTCTGTAATTTGCTTCAAAGTCCTAATCATCTCTTCATCACATAATCCAGTAGAACTGAATCCCCTACCACCTTCACCACTTGTAACACTAAACCCATTATTATTATTAGTCCCTTTCACCACTATCATATCACTAATGCTTCTTGTTCTTCCCAATATTTGATCATTCACCAACACCATAATCACTTCACCTTCCTCAACATCCCACATCCAAACACTCCCATCTTCTGAACCAGACACCAAATTTCTCCCTTCATTCACCAAAAACAAAGACACAATTGATCCACCATGCCTTTTGGTTTTACCCCAATTAACCAATTCATAAGCTTTTCCTTTTCCAAACATTTTTCTACTACCTACCTTAATTAACCCTTTATAAATAAACCCATCTGAACCAGCAGCATAGAACCCTGACTCTGTTGAATCCATAACAAACCCAAAAATTGCACATGGGAATGTCACAGTTCGCATTTGAATTATCCCGTTTGTTAAGCTCCAAAACTTACACGTGCAGTCCATCGAGCAAGAAACCAATGTACAAGTACAAATCCCAACTCCAGTGATGAAATTTGTCACTGATTCAGAATGTGCCTTCCATTTGTGTATGATTGGGTCACTACACGAAGGTGAATCATCTACAAGCTTAAAAGATTGAATCACAACAATAGTGCCATCATCATTACCTAAGAGTTAAAAAGTTAAATGGTTGAGAAATTAAAAAAAATATTGAATCCTCACTCTCAATATAATACTAATTATACTTACATTTGTCATTTCAAAAAAAAAATTATTACCCGAAAACAATAGCGACCCATCATCACTGAGGTGGAGAGTGGAAACGGGTTTTGAGTGAGGAGTGAATGATTTAATGATATCTCCAGAAGGGAGTGAGAGAGAGTGTATACTCCCCGACACCCCGCCTGCGAAGAGAAAGTCGCCAGTGGAGGTGGTGGCTAATGGAGCGACGGGTTCGGGAAGAGGGATGTTGTGGAAAACTGATGAAGTGAACCAATTGTAGATGTGAATTGAGCCTGATCCTGAGTCTGAGGACACATGGGCAGCTGCAATGAGTCCCTTGCTTGTCACTGCGAGGCCGCGACATGGTGACCGGCTGCCGGTGAATTGTGCAACGGTGGCGCCGGTGGAAGCATCAAATGCTGTTATTGGACCCTCCGGGGAGCTGGTTAAGATCACTTCATACATCTCTGTTTGGGGAGAAAAGTGAGGTCTGAAAAAAGGCAGAGAAACTAAAAAGGATATTTAGAATTAACTTAACAATTTCTAACAGGATATAATTATAAACATGCTTTTCTAAATACCCATTATATAGTAGAAAAAGATATATATAGAGGATGATAACCCGGGAATTTTTTATCAATAACCTTATTTCAAAAATAAAACACCAAACTACCCCTTTTAAAATAATATATCAAAATGTTCTTTTTTGTTTTCTTAAGTTATAAATCGCCATTTGGAATAGCGACTTCTTTAAGTAAACTCAAATTCCAAATGGCGACTATCCACATGGTTTTTAAAATAAAATAAAAAAAAATTCAATTTTTTTTTTATTTTTAATGGATAACATAAATATTATATATAATTAATTAATATAATTCATAAATGGACATTTTTCAAAGGTTTTTTTATTAAATCCAAGTTCCAAATGGACATTTTTCAAAGGTTTTTTATTAAAAAAAATTAATTCAATTTTTATTGAAATAACAAAAGTAATATATATAATTAATATAATTCATAAAAATAGATAAATAGAAATTAAATTACGATAAAATATTAGCAAATTCAAGTTCGAAATGCCGATTTGCCAAAGGTTTTTTTTAAAAAAAAATTATTTCAATTTTTATTGAAATAACAAAAGTAATATATATATATAATTAATATAATTCATAAAAATAGATAAATAGAAATTTTAAATTACGATAAAATTTTAGAAAGTTCAAGTTCGAAATGCCGATTTCCTAAAGTTTTTTTTTAAAAAAAAAATTATTTCAATTTTTATTGAAATAACAAAAGTAATATATATATATAATTAATATAATTCATAAAAATAGATAAATATAAATTTTAAATTACGATAAAATTTTACGAAGCCGAAGTTCGAAATGCCGATTTCCCAAAAGAAATTAAGAAAAAGAAGAACAACGAAAAACTCGTGATGTACCAAGGCGTCGTCAAAATCTCGTACGTGTGAGAAAACTTCGGCAATGTGTTACTCGAGGCCACCTTCGACGTTAATTATCGTAATTTTTGTAAAATTTGTGATGTTTTTTATGAATAAATTATGTAATCAAATTTTCTATTTATCTATTTAAATTTAAAATTTCTATTTATCTATTTTTATGTTTTTTATGAATTATATTAATTATAATTATATATATATATATATTATTTTTGTTATTTCAATAAAAATTAAAAAAATATTGAAATAAATGTTTTTTTTTAAAAAAACTTTTGGGAAATCGGCATTTCGAACTTGGGCTTCCTAAAATTTTATCGTAATTTAACATTTCTATTTATCTATTTTTATGAATTAT
>NC_021166.2:32880322-32889661 GCF_000331145.2 Cicer arietinum | reverse complement strand
TATATATATATATATATATATAAATATTCTTTTTATAATTGTTCGTAATAAATAACATTAATCGATGAAATAGAATATGATTACTGTACAAAACATTTTATACTTTCATTATACATATCTATAAAATGTTTCTTGTTACTATTCCTTATGTAACAAAAATTTAAATTAAATTTGACACATCAAAGTTGTAATGAAATACTCCCTTGAATTTGTATCCAATAACTATTACATAACTTATATTTGATTTGAAAAGATAATGTGCCACAAAGACCACATTTGTAGCGTTTAATGCAATTTTAATTTATTTTTTTCAACTATACTATTGAATTAATATTATATGTATTATTTTTAATTTATGGTCCTTCATTTTATTTATGATGAGTAAAAAAATAACTAAATGCAATATTTATTTTTGAATGATAATAATATAATTTAATCATTTCTCACATGTTAAAAAATTATTACATTTATTATTATTTTTCTAATGAAAATTCTTTTATTCATAAAAAAGAAAATTAAGGATTTACCAAACTTTCCGTTAACATCAACGAAACAGACTCTAAAACTTTAAGCTAGCATCTATCAGACTGATGTAGAAACTTATATAGTTTTATTAAGGCTTAATTGCAGTTTTGGTCCTCTTATTTTAGCTGAATCGCGAAAGTAGTCCCTCCATTTTGTTTCTCCCCAGTTTTGGTCTCCAAACAGAATTTTAGTCCAAAACTTGATGAAATTTTATTTTTTAAAGTCGTACTACACCATTTATGGTCATATATTTCAGGTACAATTGTTGCAAATGAGATCTTGAAGCATTGTGTGACTTAAATAAATGCAAAAAAAATGAAATTTCATCAAATTTTGGACCAAAATTCTGCTTGGGGGACCAAAACTGAGGAGAAACAAAATAGGAGGACTACTTTCGCGATTCAGTTAAAATAGAAGGACTAAAACTGCAATTAAGCTCTTTATTAATTATCTTTATTTGTAAAACTACAACATATCTTTATCTTTCCTTGACGGTGGACAAGTTCATCAAAATTTAGTAATAGTTATACGTAAAATATATATTGATCACATCACTTATTTTTTTAATATATATGAAACACTCAATAAATATATACTTAGTTCGAACATATTATTATTATGTGTAAATTGAGTGATATTTATTATTATGTCTATAAAATGAATTTTAATAATTAATTTTTTTTTTAGTTTTATTCGACTTGTATCTGACACTAAGTATGAAATTCTCTTTTAGAGGAGATTTGAATTTGCATTCACCGCATTGAGAAAGTTTAATTTTATTCACTAACCCCACCTCTATTGAGTTTTAACACTCCATTTTAATATTTGGTCCTTTAACTATTTTATTTTTGTCCATAGCTTTGATTCTTTTAGAAAACTAAAATATAATTAAAGATATTTTTCATGTTGTGCCTTAACAACTAAAAACATGTATTAAATGAATTTTTATTTAATAAATAAAAAAAACTAATTAATTAAAATTTATTATTTTTTAATCTGTGTAAAAAATTAAATTGGTCAAATTTCACAAATAGAGGGAGTAGTTAACTTTATTATCTGAACTGTAATAATTATTCTTTTTGGAAGTCAAAATTCACATAATTATCATAATTAATGACACAAGGTGAAAAATGTAAAATGCATTAAATTGAATAAATAGAAACTTTTTTTTTATTTTTATTATTATTTTTATCTTCCACCATAATTAATAGCTAGGACTTAAAGATTAAATAGAAAATATTTTGATAAATGTAAATAGTAAAAATACTGCATTTTTATATATCCTCTCTCTCGTGACTATTATAACTATAACACTATCATAAGGAAAAAATGCTTATGATTTTGGTAGTTATTATAAGTAAAATTTAATTTTTTAATCATTTGATTCAATAGTTTTAAATGTTTGGTTTCTTTAATTAAAAAACATTAAATATAATTAGGTATTTGACATTTGAAATGAGCAATTTAATAAATATGATTTATATTTTATATAAAATCTATAAAGTTAATTTGATTTAACTCTATTTCTTAATAATTGTACAAATACTTTTTTCTTATATTTTATTTGTTCTTAATTATAAGTACCAATTGAAAAAAATATTTATCTCTAAATATAAATTTTTATGAAAATTATTAAATGTATTTATTATTATTATTTTAAATTTATATTTATTAGTATTATTAATTTATATTGAATGTAAAAAATTATATTAAATACATTTATATACAATGAGTAATTTAGTAATAATAACACATAAATTAAATATACACATTAATTACACAATCTAATTTTTTTTAATATATATGAAACTCCGGATAGATGTTTATAAAAAGGGAAGAAAGTGGAATAGTGTCTTTGAGGGCAGTATGTGTTTTTTCAATAAATTTTATGAGATACTAACTAATATACTTCTTCTAGGAACTATTACAAGTAAAAAGTGGTCTCAATAATATTTACTGATTGAATGTTTGACATTTAAAAAAACAATCAATAAATTTAAAATATTTTTTATATAAAATGTAGAAAATTAATTAATAGAGTATAACACTAAGTCAAAAGTATATGTTGTTAAATATTTTTAAATTAATGTTATTGCAATATAAAATTTATCACAAAATAAAATACAAATACACTATTATATAAAATAAAATGGAATCATGTTTTATTTTTTATAAAAATATTAAAGGATTATATTTGTACCTAAAATACAATAGCTTCATATTTTATTTTTTTATAAAATGTTAAAGCACTATATTTGTATTTTATATTTACCAGACAATTTGGAAGGCGGTGAATAAATGTTTTTGTTGCAATTCAACGTTTCCCTTGAGGCTGCTAGCGAGGAACCGATGAATGATGATGCATCAAATGAAAAACCGAGGTTGCAATTCAACGTTTCTCTTGTTGAAAAATCGCTGTAAAATGTGCATTCAATAGATGCATTATTATGTACCTATTACAGCGCTGTCTTTTAATTTTTTTTCCAAAATCATTTTCATCCAGAATTAGTTCACAATCAGTTCACACAATCATTTCACAATCAGTACACAATCAGTACACAACAACAAAACTATATAACTTTATAATTTAACTTTATAACTTTACATATTTACACAATCAATTCACAACATGTTCATATACATATTCATATATTGACAACAACACATATTCACAACTTTTCAAATGTGCCCTATTCATATACATATAACTATCAGAACTACACAGAACAGAACTACCATATATTCATATAACTATCCCTTGCAGCATGCCATTTCCCAGCAAATCAAATAATTTTCATTTCAATCACATACTGACATCAGTCTTCCTTTATTTTAATTAGATGCTTTCAGAGTATATTGGACTAAAATTGTCAAAGTATTGTGCGATATAAAAATTGAACATAAATAAGTTAGAATCAAATATATACATAGTTTATATATGAAAATCAAATAATGAAAATACCGTACCATTTCTGGGATTATAGTTTAATTCATATCAACAATCTCCTTCATGAATCGCAATATATAGTACCCACAGTCGATGTTGTTAGTTTGACGAGGGCACTATAAAATAAAACATATAAGTCAATAAATATTTATGCATTGATAATAGTATAAGTTCAACATGCATTTTAGTGAAACAAAAAACTAATAAATACAATACCTGAAAAACAGAAGAACAATAGGGTTACAACGCAGAAATACGAACAAAGAAGAACAACGTAGAAATACGAACGGTTCATAGGAGAGTAGGATTCACAGAAACAAAGATGGTTCACAATGACAAGGAGAATGAAGAGGAAACAAGCGTATGAAGTTTACGTAATGAGGGTTAGTAACAAGGCAATATTATTCGCAGGATTCGCAATGAGAAGGAGAATGAAGAGGAGAAGGAAACAAGCGTATGAAGTTTACGTAATGAAGAGGAAACTGAAGCGGTTTAGGGATAGTATTTGAATGAGAGTTGGTAGGGATAGTAACAAAGATGGAGATGGTTGGCAATATGGTTGGTATGGACAATAGGGTTCGCAATGAGAAGGACAATGAAGAGGAGGAGGACTCTGAAGCGTAGTGAAGTTTACGAGAGGAAGCGGAAACTGAAGCGATTTACTGTTATATATAAAACCCTATTACAGCGCTCATTGAAAGAGCGCTGTAAAAGACCTCCTTAACTTAGTTTTTAAAAGCCTATTATAGCGCTCTTTGAAAGAGCGCTGTAAAATACCTCCTTAACTTATTTTTTAAAAGCCTATTACAACGCTCTTTCAAAGAGCGCTGTAAAAGATCTCCTTAACTTAATTTTTAATAGCCTATGACAATGCTTTTTAATGTTAACGTTTTATATGAAGTTAGTTATTTAATTAATATTATTTCATTTTTATTTTGACAGTGACGTTATTGTATTGATTGAGAAGAGTTGTTATTTGTTCATAACTTTCAAGTCAAACACTACTCTATATAAAGTAATTATATAATGTCTTTTAAATATAAATTAGTATTTTAAACATTAGTATTGAAAAAAGTTAAATTTAATCCAAAAAAAGGTTAAATGGTTATAAAATATTTTCAAAAAATTAAAATTTTATTCTAAAATGTCGAATATATTATTTTTACAATTTGTTATAATATTATTTTTAAAGTTTAATGTTCGTAAAATTTGTTAAAAAACTATCAGTAAAATATTTGTACTGTAAAATTTTTAGTCAAATTAAAATGTTATCTTTTTTTTATTGTAGTTATTTATTTTGTTATGGTTTATTATGTTAGTAAAATGTTATTTTCTTAAAAAATTGTAATTTTTTTTAAAAACCAAATAATACTTATTTAAAAGAAAGCAAGTTCATAATATTGATCTAATTATGAAATATGTAATATTATATATATAAAATGTGTTAAGATTATTTTCAAAAGACATAATACGTCCATATTTTAAAATGCTATAGTAGAGTTGTAAAAAAAAATTAAATAGAAATTACGTTGTTAATGTATATATGATAAATAAAATTTAAAGCATGTGAAAAATGTATTCATTTTAATGTAATTATTATTTAAAAAATATAAGTTAATTTTTAATAGCCTATTACAACGCTCTTTGAAAGAGCGATGTAAAAGACCTCCTTAACTTATTTTTTAAAATTATATTACAGCGCTCTTTTAAAGAGCGCTGTAAAAGACCTCCTTAACTTACTTTTTTAAAAGCCTATTACAGCGCTTTTTCAACAAGCGCTTTAAAAGACCTCTTAACTGAGTATAAAACAAAACTTTGTGACCTCCTTATTTTTTTAAAGGCTTTTATAGCGCTTATTGACAAAAGCGCTGCAAAAGACCTCCTTAACTTATTTTTTAAAAGCCTATTACAACGCTATTTGAAAGAGCGCTGTAAAAGACCTCCTTATTTTATTTTTTAAAAGCCTATTACAGCGTTTTTTCAACAAGGGCTTTAAAAAACCTCTTAACTTAGTATAAAACAAATAGTTAGTAAAATACCTATATTTGTATTTGTTTTTTCTTCCAAATAATTAATTAAATACTGATATAAATACTTATATATATATATATATATATATATATATATATATCAATGCTAAATTACATGATTAGTTAAAGTTGAAGAAAAATTCTCAGTACTCAAACAAAGCTTTTTCAAGTTCAATATAAGCAGAAAATCAGTTCTGGCATGTCAAACACTTAAATTACATGAACTTAGTATAGAACACTAAGATCAAGCTAAATATAAGCAGAAAATCAAATACAGTTCAAGCTAAATACTAAAATGCTCAATTATGGCAGATCAAACAATATAATTACATGAACTCAGTTCAGATTACATGACTTATATAAAACAATTAAACACATTAAGATGCTCTTCTTCTTTTCTTGGTGGGATTCACATTTATTTGTCCATTAACGATACAAAACGATAGATTAATCCAAATTCCCTCATCATGATCATCTCTAAGATATAAACCATCATCAATTGAATCAATTTCATGTGGTTGTGAGGGTTCGTAGGGTTAGGACAACGAATTAAAGTGAATGATTTTTATTTAAAGCGCAAGCCTTTTACAACGCTTGTATAAAAAGCGCTCTAATAGGTCATTTAATTATATGAAATCGCATGTTTTTTTACAGCGCTTTCACAAAAAGCGCTTTAAAAGCCATGTAACATAAGGTGGGAGCGCTACATTTTACAGCGCTTGTGTTTAAAGCGCTGTAAAAGCTATGAGAGAGCGCTTCAATTTATAACGCTTTTATAAAAAGTGTTGTAAAAGTGTTGTAAGCATTATGTGCAAGTGCTATGTGACTCTATATGACCCTACAACATCGTTTTTTCTACAACGCTTGTTAAAAAAACGCTATTGTATCATCCGTTATTTTTAAAAAATTCTAAAACAGCCCTTGTATTTAATAAGCGCTGTAAAAAACGCGTTATAAAATGTTATTTTTGACATAGTGATTTTATTTGGAACTCGAGAATAGTGTGGTTTGGCGCCCTCAAGATCTAGCTTACATCCTCTCAAATTTTTTCCATATTTATTTCTACTCCATTTGGACCGGAGTGAGATAGACACAAATGCTCTGGTTGTTTAAGCAAAAGTTGAAGAGAGAGAGGGTGTGAAGAGAGAACTTGGAGAGAGATGAGCAATCCACCTAGCTCGATATGAGAAGAAATAGGGACGAGAGACCAAAAAGCTATGGCCCCACACGAATTATTCTTCTCTCCAATTATCCGTAGAAATGGAGAAGAAGTTTGGATGAGACACCATGCTTTTTATTTTTTCTCAAACATACCCTTGTGTCAAGCAAATACCATTTTATTTTTCGGTGAATTCTATTGTGCACTAGGAATACAAGTGGTGTATTGTGAACAACCATTTTTCACCGTCCAATCAAGAAGTTCTACCAAATTTTACAGTGCACCCTCATCACCAAATCTTTATCCCTATCCCTTCCAAATTCCAACCACTTGTCCGCCACTCTCTATTCCGGCCGGATATACGCCCAACTCTATGGCAATCTTCATCGGTAGAAGAATCTAGTGAATATATGAACTTCTATCAGGAAAGCCATCACAGACCAAATCCATGATATATATTATAAGCTAGGTCCAATATTTGATACATATCAGAACATTTCAAGTACCATCCAAACTAAAACAAATCAAACTATAATGACCATAATGTTTTATTTATTTAAGAAAGTATGAAATACAAATCAGATTTTGATGCACATTCTGCTTCCTCTGGATGGCGCAAAGGAGGGACTTTCATGGATCTTGTCTTTCGCTTGTGGCGGCGTGGAGGAAAAACCGACATGGATCTTGTCTTTTCGGTTTCTGAGACGGCAATGAGAATGAGGAGAGGGAGAAGAAATGGTATGTGTCTACTCGACCAGAAGCTAACACAAATGAGTTAAATTCGTTTTCCACGAAACTTCCATCAATATCGTCAAAACCTAACTCTAAGATTTTACCCACAGAACCTTAGATTCATTTTCCCTAAATCAATACATTCAACCCTAACAAATTCCTTTCCACACAACTACAGATAAGTCCCTAAATGCAAGCTAAAAGTTTGGAAGGAGCCCTTACCTTAACGATAGCTTTCACGTGCGTTTCCGGTACCGCGAGTAAATCCGGTAAAAATCTTCGTTCGCGACGTCGCTTCCAAAGTTAGTTCACTAGCACCATAGTATGGTGGTGAGAAACTTTCCCTTCTATCTCTTCGCGAAATGAAGCTTAGATCTAGATGAAACGGGGAGGTTTGTGTTTGACGGTTTTAAAATCCCTAACACCGTTTTCCTACGTTTTCGAATCAAAGAGGAAGAGTGAAGTTGAGTAATCTTCTCTTTCACACTCAACAAACCTTGGGCTTCTAATCTTGAAGAAAAGGAAGCCAAGAAAAACGAAAATGGAGGAGGGAGGGATTTTGGTCGCGCGTTAACAGAGGAAGAAGATGGAATTTTCCTTTTTTCTTTCCTTTCTCTTTCTTTCCTTTCTTTTTCCTTTCTTCCTTTTTCCTTTTTATACTCTTTTCTTTTCCTTTTCCTTCCTTCGGATATTATCGATCCATCTTAAAGCCTCTGGATTTTCCATCTTGATTTCATTGCGGTAATACTTGAATGATGGCTCATTTAATGCATATCCTGTAAGAAATGATGTAAAAATTATCAAATATGATAAAGTGATAAGTGGAAAATATACTAAGAAGAATTAGATCATTACCCATACAAACGAGTTTTCTTTGAAGTCCCTTGTCCTTGAACTCTCTCATGAAATTTTGTGCAATGTGTCAGATGCAGTACACATGTGTTGACGGAGGATCATGCCAACCATTATTTGGATTATTATAAGCACTCTTAATGGATTCATGTCTATCTGAAATCAAACAAATGTCGACTTAAGGTGTTACATACCTTCTTAGATTTTTCAAAAAAAAGGTCCAAGCACCTCCTGTATCACCTTCCACAAGTGCATAAGCAATGAGAATTGTATTTTTGTTTCCATCTTGTGCAACAGCAAGCAAAAGAGCCCCCTTGTACTTTCCATCATATTCATTTGAAATTCAAGACCCATCAATTTAGAAAGTTATTTGCAAATAGTGCCATTAGTAGATCCAAAAATAATGTCATCAACATAAATTTGAATAATAAGAATGTCATCTTCTATTGATTTTCTAAAAAGTGTATTATCTACTTGTTCTCTTTCAAAGTTATTTTTAAGGGGTTTAGGGTTTAAATGGTTTACAAAATTTAAACCCAGATATGCACGGAGGTAAAGCCCAAAATAGTCGTTTGAAATTTTTTTACCCCTGTAATAGAGTATTTTTAGAATATGCAAGTGATACTTCCATTTCCACAATAGTTCCTGGAAGAAATTTTTGCATAGCCAACAACCACCTTGGAAGGTCATTGTAAGACTTTTTCCAGTTCCCATAAATCGTTTCGATAGCTTTGTTCTTTGCCATCCATGCCTTTCTATAGGTGATTGTGTAGTTGTATCGTTCCCGAATATGTGCAATGATCACCTTCACTTTAATTGATGGATCAACTTTCAAAAGCGACTTTACGCTTTCGCATATGATGTTAGAGTCGAGCTTGGTATGATCCTGTGACATAGAGGAATTTGCGCAATTGTGGGACCCTTTCAAATAACCAATCACCCATTGCTTACTTTTTTGACTTAACGAATCCCTGCATTTGAACAAACATTATGGATTCACACATTTAATTACATACCTGTATTGATCAGATTTCACTACACGGTAATTGAGGGAGTGTTTTATGTGATAATGCTTAATTGCAAGTTGACAATCT
>NC_021166.2:32877892-32880207 GCF_000331145.2 Cicer arietinum | reverse complement strand
ACACGGTAATTGAGGGAGTGTTTTGTGTGCTAATGCTTAATTGCAAGTTGACAATTTGGTTTGCTATTAAACTTTATTCCAATCTCAAGAGATGCATCTAATGGAGGTGGTTCATTAGATGGCATATCAAATTTAGATTACGCATATGGAATGGTGGATCGTATGTTGGCTCTAGATTGTCACTATTGTCATTGTCACCTTCGTCGTTGTCGTCGTCGTCTTCATCAAAGTATGTTTCTTCTTCACTCTCTTCACTTATTTCTTGTTGATCAAAATCGGCCATATTACCTAGTGGAATATATGGTTCAGGTTGAGATGGTTCAGGTTCAACTGTTTCGGCCTGGTCAAAGTATGGTTCGGTTTGGTATGGGTCGGGTTGGTAAGATTCATAATTTTGAAAAGAATAAGTGTTTTGTGTTTCAAAATGGTATTCAGGGTGAGGTGTGGTTGAGGATGATGGTTGACCAATATCGTATAATGGATTACCATCCTCAAATGTGACATATAACTCGATAGATCCGAGTTGCGGCCACTGTTTATGAACATCAAACATGAGTTCAACATCTTCGTCGTCTTCAATATTTAACAATTCATAATGAACTAGGCCTTGTCCAAAGGAGATAGGGTGTCGAAAAATTATATTAGACACCTTTTGATTTTCTAACCTCAACTTTGCTTCAATTTTTTTCTTCAAGTAGGTAAGGTTGCATCCAAAATTAACTCAAATAGCTTTTTTTCCGTCACTTTTGAAATATTTACCAATATCTTGTCTTTCACATATTTCACCATTGTAATAAATTAGAAAAACTATATTTTTTGGTGCCATTGATATGAAAATGAGATATTGAGATTGAGATGAAATGCAATGAAAATAATATATCATACTTATAGACAACCAATTGTGATACATGCAATACTGTAAAATGCTTCCAACACTTGTCCAATCTCATTGTGATAATTCAACACTTCTGCATTGCCATTGTAATAGCCCAGACGTGCATGCATGCACTGACTTACAAATCGCATTTCCCAAAGGCGACTTCGTGACACACTCTGAAGCAAGTCGCCATTCACAAAGGCGACCTTGAAAAGCACTTGAGAAATCGCCTTTCCAAAAGGCGATTTAGGGAGAATCTGATTCTTTCACGTTGGAACTTGCTTGTGTGCAGCATTGGCATTGTGTTCAGCCTAATTGTGGTCAGCCTTGCCTTGTGTTCAGCCTACTTGTGTATTGTCAAATCTAATCCTTGCATGCTTACAAATCGCCTTTCCCAAAGGCGACTTCGTGACATCCCTTTGATAAGTCGCCATCCCAAATGGCGAGCTCGTGACACACCCCATTCACAAAGGCGACCTTGGAAAAGCTTTGAAAAATTGCCTTTTCAAATGGCAATTTAGAGGGGAATCAGAATATATTCATATTCTCACGTTGGGAACTTGCAAAAATGTGGTCAACCTTCTAGCCTTCTCCGTCCAATCTAATCCTTGCCAGAAGTGTGTATTTTCAAAGTTCTTGTTGTGTGAAGCCATGCATAATATTTTATTGGTCATTCAAAGTATTGTCTTGTTTATAAATAGGCAAATTCTATGATCATATTCCTTCACTCTTCCACTCTTCACAACTTAAATCTTCTTTATATTTTCACTCTTCCACTATTAATATTTCTTCCTTGGTCTTTATATTTCTTCCTTGGGGGTAAAGCTGTAACTGGATCAACTATGGTATCGTGCCACCTAAATCATGCCACAAGCTATAACTGGCTTATTTGTTAGGAGTCATGCCACCTAAATCTCAAAGAAAAGAGAATTTTATAAAATTAAAATGGCTAAGAGAAACATTTTCAATGTTAACTCCAGAATCATCTAATGAAGAAATAATTATACATTGTAGAGCATACATTTTAGAATTGATTGGCGACATATTAATGCCTGACAAATCCCACAACAGAGTACATATTATGTGGTTGCACTTGTTGAGAGATTTGTGAGAGACAAGAGAATATAGTTGTGGTTCAGCGTGCTTGACAACACTTTATAGAGAATTGTGTCGTGCATCTGAACCCGGTGTTATGTCGATCGGCGGATGTTCACTTCTACTTCAAACGTGGGCATGGTACCATATGCCGTTTCTTGCACCAATAAGTAATCTTGAGCCTCATTTTCCATTCGCAAAAAGGTAAATATAAAAAAAAAAGTTAAATATTATATTTATAAAACTATCAATTGATTCACTAACATTCAAATTTATTTTCGTAGATATAGTGGAAAGGGTATGAAATTTGGCGATACACCTTGTTATCATACCGCTGGATATC
>NC_021166.2:32859969-32877678 GCF_000331145.2 Cicer arietinum | reverse complement strand
ATATCGATAAAAAATTGATCATATGACCGTTAACGATGTAATATATTAAAACATTACATTATTTATATTATTTTATTTTTCTTATGCATATTTTACTAACAAACTTATTATATATCAGTTTATCTGGAGGCCATATCTACATCTAACATACGATCATCCAGAAGATAATTGGCTATGGAATGCATCTACATATTTAATTTGTTTCTACATAATAGAAATGCATCAAACTGATAGAGTGAAACTACAATTTGGACTACCTCAAGAAATTCCACATCCTCCGAGGAACATGAGAAAGTATCATAAGGTAGATTTGCATAAACAAGTTGAATATAGTTGGACATTATTCTATGAAAAAGAGAACAAAGAGTGGAATGAATGAGAAAATCATATTCTTCATGGTCAACCTCTAAATGTTGAATTCAAACCAAGTTAGGAATACATGGTTTGGTTTTGCAAAAATTCTAAACGATTTATTTCTGTAGAAAACCAATTGGTTGATCCTCGAGTCAATCCACCTCAACCTCCACCCCAATCTCCACCACAATCTAGCCAACATTTTTTTCACCCTCAACCTCCACCGCAATCTAGTCAATATTTTTTTCACCCCTAACCTCCACCACAATCTAGCCGACATTTTTTCCAAGAATCAATGCCCAACACAACATAACAAAATCAATATTATATACCAACACCTCCTGACACTCAACCGCCTCCTCATACTTTTACCAAGACACCACATCCTCATAGTTTTACCCACACACCACATCAATCTTACAGGTTCATTCCAGGGGAACAATTTAATTTTGATAGTCAACAACCACATCAAGAAGACAATCGTCGACTATCATTTGCATCAAGAGAAGAGGAATTGTTGTATAACACGTTCAACAATCGTCATAATACACCTGAGTCCGCTACTCAGTTACTGAATAATATGTGTCAACAAAACTTGCAAATTCCAAGCTTTGGGAATGCATATACTCCGTTGAATCAAATATCCAACTGGACTTAAGGTGGAAGTAGTTCTTCTGCAGCCCTTCCTCCTAGACATCCTCAACAGCAAGAAGACGAAGATCAAGAAGAAGAAGAAGAAGAAGAAGAACAAACTCGTGATGTACCAAGTCGTCGTCAAAATCCCGTACGTGTGAGAAAACCTCGGCAATGTGGTACTGGAGGCTACCTTCGACATTAATTATCGTAATTTTTGTAAAATTTGTGATGTTTTTTATGAATAAATTATGTAATTTAAAGTTTTATCGTAATTTAAATATTCTATTTATGTATTTTTATGATTTATAATAATTATAATTATATATATATTATTTTTGTTATTACAATAAATATTGAAAAAAAATTGAAACAAATGTTTTCTTTAAAAAAACATTTGAGAAATCGGCATTTCGAAGTTGGACTTCCTAAAATTTTATCGTAATTTAAAATTTATATTTATCTATTTTTATGAGTTATATTAATTATATATATATATATATATATATTACTTTTGTTATTTTAATAAAAATAGAAATATTTTTTTTAAAAAAAAAAAACCTTTGAAAAATTGGCATTTCGAACTTGAATTTTCTAAAATTTTATCGTAATTTAAAATTTCTATTTATCTATTTTATGAATTATATATATTACTTTTGTTATAAACAAAAACCAAGTGGGAAGTCGCCATTTGGAACTTGGGCTTCCTTAAGGAAGTCGCCATTCCAAATGGGCACTTATCACTAAAAAAAAAGGGGGGCATTTTGGTATTTTTTTTCAAATGGGGTAATTTGGTGTTGTTTTTTTCAAAAAGAGGGTATTGAAAAAAAAACCCTGCTTCCTCTTTATTATTTATAATAGTAATTTAATTTTTTTTATTTGTAATAGTAATTAGAGAAAATAGTTTGTGTCGTGAAAGTTTGTTGTGCGAAAAAGATTCCTAATATTATATATTAGTAGTGAATCAGTTCAAATAATTTAATTAATTAAATATTAATATGGACACTTAATTTTGTGTGTTATTTTTAGATTTTTATGAAAAATAATAAATATATAAAAAATTAAATAAAAAATTAATAAAAATAAATAGTTAGGCCTTCAAATTTTAGAAAACCATTTATGCTTGTTTGCCTCTGATTCATTTTTAGAAATTTTCACTCTTTTCTAAAACATAAAAAAAAAACGTATATAATTGAATGAAAAGAAATGGATTGATGGTAATAAAAATCATTATAATGATCATCATTTGAATGAAAAGAAATCGAAAAAAATGAATAAATGGTAATAAAAATCAGTATAATGGTGATAAAAAATAAATGAATAAAGAATTAGTATAATGGTGATAGAAAATAAATAAATCAATTGTAATAAGAATCAATATAATGGTGATCAATTGAATGAAAAGAAATCGAAAAGAAATGGTAATAAAAATGGTGATCAATTGACAATTATCCCACTGTCTTTTGTAACATACACCCGAAAAGTATATAAATAATCGAAAGCAAGAGTAGAAATAGGAGAGAATGATTGAGTAAAAAAACAAAAGAAAGAATAGAGAATAATAGGCAAAAGAGGAGCAAAGAATCTAATCTTTGAAAAATCAGTTCAGAAAAACCAAATCAGTAGTAATGTATCACTTTCTTATTGCTTCTCTAATTATTTGTATTGCATCCTTTTAAAAAATGATTTTTTTTCTTTCTCTTTTTCTTTTTATGCAAAAATAAACTCATATATTAAGCTTTTATTTTTTAAAAGTTGTCTCTTCCTAAAATTATTTTCTTTACAACACAAAATACTAAAAAAATATAACTAATTGATGTTTATAAACCAATTGTAAAGAAAATAAATTTCGCCCTATGGTAATATAACAGAAAACTCATATAACGTCTTTATTAAATAACTCAAAAAAATCATAACGAATAAATAGCTTTTCCTTTAGGATTAGAATTAATGGTCGCTGCCGCCGGATAAAATTCATCATTGTTCGTCGTGCCACATCACTCACCCCCAATCGTCGGTGGCCTTTGTGTCGCGATAGACCTGACAACGCACGAGAAAATCCTTTAACAAGCTGCTTCAACATGCGAACTCGAGGATGATAATTTAAACCTTTTATATTTGAGCTGAGTAAAAGAAAGATAAAATATAGAGAATGACACACACAACTTTTATACTGGTTCACCTAATGAAGGCTACGTCAAGTCCTAACACACTTGTGAGATTTTACTAATGATCAAACTGATTAACCTCTCACAGAGGTTGATTACACTTTGTGTATTCTTTAGCATCACCAAGCTTACAATCTTGTTTCTTACAAGTTTCAACTATTTCTAAGTGTAACGCACGTGGAAATTAAAAAGTGATATGAGTATGATGTTTCTCTTTTCTTAAATACTTTCTAAAAATATATTTCGAAGATCTAGTGTAGGATTATAGAAAGTATAAAGAGAGTATGAAAATTGCTCTTGATAGCTTTAAGATACTCGATCTTTTTATGCAATGTTGTTGTGTGTTGATGATGAAGAGCATACTGTTTTTTATAGAGACTTTGAAATGCCCTTTCCAAGTGACAAATGCTTTATGACCGTTAGGGTCTTCAATCAAAAAGTCCAAGGTCTTTCCTCATATTTACGGGATTGTCATCCAATTATCCTTGGACTGGTTCAGTCCATCCTTTTGCACGAGGTTCAAAACTCATAGGAACTTGGACATGAGTTGTCCTTTTCCTTTTCCTTTCTTCAAGACATGTAAGGGCTACATCTTTGTCTTGTTATCTACTGCTTTTTTGTAGGTTGATGTTGGGTCATTTTCAGCATGTGAGAGAGATGTGTTGGGTCACTTTCAATGATGTGGGGTTGCTTTCAATGATGTTGACCATAGCCCCATCTTCTAACCTAGTACAATCTTTCCTCGTACATATTCAATCTGCCATTTGACTTCTTTACTTCAAAATCTTTAGTTATTCATTCTTTAATACTGATTTGTCTTCTCTTAATGAATAAAAAATATTTGTTTCAGTGAGGATGAGTATTTTGCAGCTTTGAAGCTTCATCCTCTTTAAGAGGTCATCCTCTTGTATTCCAATTATCCAGATTTGAAACATATTTTTCTCCTTTTTGTCTTAATGATTAATAACCTGTTTTCTTATATGAATTCACTCAAAAGCACAGATTAGTTATTAACCACAATCATAATATTTTAAATTATTTTGTTATCATTAAAACCATTTGAGAGAGATTTTGTCTCAACATGTTTTAGATTTTATCAAAATTTCCTTTTTTTTTAAAAAATAAATAAAATTGGCGGCGACTCCTTTTTTGAGGATAAACAAGATGCGACAACTGGCGACTCCGCTGGGGACTTTTGAGAGTCAAACCCAATCTAATTAATTGTATATAATATATTACCCCTATTGTTTTATTTTTTTTTATTTGTTTTGTTATATTGTGAATATAATTATGTGTCTTGTTAATTTATTTTCATTGTGACGATTTTTTTTTTAATTTTATTTATTTATTTTTCTATACACTGCCCTAACACGACTCACACACTTATGAGTGGACTCTATACCCGAGTTGAGTGCAAATCTAAGAAAAGTTAGAGACTGTGTAATAATAATCTTCTGAATGTGCATCATATTTGGTTGTCATGAAAGTTTCACTTAGAGTTGACTTTTTCTAGAATATTTCAATTTTAATATTTTACCTATTAATTGGTTTAATATTTTTAAATTGAGTTCTGTGCTCTAGGGGTCAATTTAGAAGTATAGAGCCACCCATAGTGAATGTTCACAATAACCATCAAATAAGAAAAGAACCATGTAGGGCACATGTATATATGAAAAAAACCTACTCGATCTATATCTCATATTCATCATAATACATTGCATAATCATGCATGTTTCATCTTTTATTTCATTTTACAACATATTTTTCTTTTTCTCCTCATTTTTTAAGAAAAAATAATTGCACATTAGGAGGTAGTAAAATGTTTCAGTTAAATGCATAGTCATTGCTAAAATGACCTGAATGTTAATCCAATGACACTAATGAACTTATTGGATGCATAAGATTGGTTAAAAACCCTAATTGGACTAGAATAAGCCTAGGGAGGACCAAAATGACCAAAATGTTAATCCAATGACCTAAATGAACTTATTGGAAGACCAAGATAGGTTAAAAACCCTAATTGGACTAGAATAAGCCTAGGTACGACGAAAATGGCCTAAGTGTTAATCCAATCAAACAAATACACTTATTGGATGCACAAGACTGGTAAAAACCCCTAATTGGACTACAATAAGCCTAGGGAGGACGTAAATGACCTAAATGTTAATCGAATGACACAAACACACTTATTGGGGGCAAAGGATTGGTTAAAAATTCCTATAGGACCAGAATAAGCCTAGGGAGAACGAAAATGATCTAAATGTTAATCAAATGACACAAATGAACTTATTGGATGCACAAGATTGGTTAAAAACCCTAATTGGACAAGAATAAGCCTAGGGAGGACGAAAATGACCAAAATGTTAATAAAATGACACAAATGAACTTATTGGATGCACAAGATTGGTTAAAATCCCTAATTGGGCAAGAATGAGCCTAGGGAGAACGAAAATGACCAAATATTAATCCAATGACACAAATGAACTTATTGAATGCACAAGATTGGTTAAAAACCCTAATTGGACAAGAATAAGATTAAGGAGGACGGAAATGACCTAAATGTTAATCCAATGACACTAAAACACCTATTGGATTAACAAGATTGGTTAAAAACCCTAATTGGACAAGAATAAGCCTAGGGAGGACGAAAATGACCAAAATGTTAATAAAATGACACAAATGAACTTATTGGATGCACAAGATTGGTTAAAAACCCTAATTGGACAAGAATAAGCCTAGGGAGGACGAAAATGACCAAAATGTTAATAAAATGACACAAATGAACTTATTGGATGCACAAGATTGGTTAAAAACCCTAATTGGACAAGAATAAGCCTAGGGAGGACGAAAATGACCAAAATGTTAATAAAATGACACAAATGAACTTATTGGATGCACAAGATTGGTTAAAAACCATAATTGGACTAGAATAAGCATAGAGAGGACGAAAATGACCTAAATATTAATCCAATGACACAAATGAACTTATTGGAAGCACTAGATTGGTTAAAACCCTAATTGGACTGCAATAAGCATAGGGAGGAAGAAAATGACCTAAATGTTAATCCAATGACACAAACACACCTGTTGGATGCACAAGATTGGTTTAAAACCCTAATTGGACAAGAATAAGCCTAGGAAAGTCGAAAATGACCTAAATGTTAATCCAATGACACAAACACACCTGTTGGATGCACAAGATTGGTTTAAAACCCTAATTGGACAAGAATAAGCCTAGGAAAGTCGAAAATGACCTAAATGTTAATCCAATCACACAAATGAAGTTATTGGAGGCACAAGATTGGTAAAAAACCCTAACTGGCCTATAATAAGCCCAGGGAGGACGAAAATGACCTAAATGTTAAACCAATGACACAAACACACCTCTTGGACGCACAAGATTGGTTAAAAACCCTAATTGGACATGAATAAGCCAATGAAGGACGAAAATGACCTAAATGTTAATCCAATCACACAAATGAACTTATTGGATGCACAAGATTGGTAAAAAACCCTAACTGGCATACAATAAGACTAGGGAGGAAAAAAATGACCTAAATGTTAATCGAATGACACAAACACACTTGTTGGGGGCAAAGGATTGGTTAAAAAATCCTATTGGACAAGAAAAACTATATGGAGGACGAAAATGACCAAAATGTTAATCGAATGACACAAACAAACTTATTGGGGGGAATGGATTGGTTAAAAATTCCTATTGGACAAGAATAAGCCTAGGGAGGACGAAAATGACATAAATGTTAATCCAATGACACAAACACACCTATTGAATTCACAATGTTTGTTAAAAACCTCAATTGGATAAAAATAAGCCTAGGGAGGACGAAAGCTACCTAAATGTTAATAAAACGACACAAATGAACTTATTGGATGCAAAAGATTAGTTAGAAACCCAAATTGAACTAGAATAGGCTTAAGGAGGACGAAAATTACCTAAATATTAATCCAATGACACAAATGAACTTATTGGATGTACAAGATTGGTTAAAAACCCTAACGTGACTACAATAAGCCTAGGGAGGACGAAAATGACCTAAATGTTAATCCGATGACACAAACACACATGTTGGATGCACAAGATTGGTTAAAAACCCTAATTGGACAAGAATATGCATAGGGAGGACGAAAATGACCTAAATATTAATCCAATGACACAAATGAACTTATTGGATGCACAAGATTGGTTAAAAACCCTAACGTGACTACAATAAGCCTAGGGAGGACGAAAATGACCTAAATATTAATCCAATGACACAAATGAACTTATTGGATGCACAAGATTGGTTAAAAACCCTAATTGGACAAGAATATGCATAGGGAGGACGAAAATGACTTAAATGTTAATCCAATCACACAAATGAACTTATTGGATGCACAAGATTGGTAAAAAACCTAAATGATTATCGAATGACACAAATAAACTTATTGGGGGCAAAAGATTAGTAACAAATTCTAATTGGACAAAAGTAAGCCTAGGGAGGACGAAAATGACCTAAATGTGAATCCAATGTCACAAATGAAATTATTGGATGCACAAGTTTTGTTAAAAACCCTAATTGGACAAGAATAAGCTTAGGGAGGACAAAAATGACCTAAATGTTAATCCAATGACACAAACCCACCTATTGAATGCACAAGGTTGGTTATAAACCCTAATTGGACAAAAATAAGCCTAGGGAGGACGAAAATGACCTAAATATTAATCCAATGACACAAATGAACTTATTGGATGCACAAGATAGGTTAAAAACCCTAATTGGACAAGAATAAGCTTAGGGAGGACAAAAATGACCTAAATGTTAATCCAATGGCACAAACGAAATAATTGGATGCACAAGTTTTGTTAAAAACCCTAATTGGACAAGAATAAGCTTAGGGAGAACGAAAATGACCTAAATGTTAATCCAATGACACAAACCCACCTATTGAATGCACAAGGTTGGTTATAAACCCTAATTGGACAAAAATAAGCCTAGGGAGGACGAAAATGACCTAAATATTAATCCAATGAAACAAATGAACTTATTGCATGCACAAGATTGGTTAAAAACCCTAACTGGACTATAATAAGCCTAGGTAGGAAAAAAATGACTTAAATGTTAATCCACAAACACAAACACACCTATTGGATGCAAAGATTGGTTAAAATCCGTAATTGGACCAGAATGAGCCTAGGGAGGACGAAAATGACAAAAACTTTATTCCAATCACGAAAATGAACTTATTGGATGCACCAGATTGGTAAAAACCCTAACTGGACTACAATAATGGTAGGGAGGACGAGAATGACCTAAATGTTAATCGAATGACACAAACACACTTATTGGGGGCAAATGATCGGTTAAAAATTCTAACTGGACATGAATAAGCCTTGGGAGGACGAAAATGACCTAAATGTTAATCGAATGACACAAACAAACTTATTGGGGGTAAAAGATTGGTTTAAAATTCTAATTGGACAAGGATAAGCCTAGGGGGGGACGAAAATGTCCTTTATATTTATCCAACGACACAAATTAACTTATTGGATGCACAAGATTTGTTAAAAACCCTAATTGGACAAGAATAAGCCTAGGGAGGACGAAAATGACCTAAATGTTAATCCAATTACATATATGAACTTATTGGATGCACAAGATTGGTTAAAAACCCTAATTGGACTACAATAATCCTAGGATGGAGGAAAATGACCTAAATATTAATCCAACGACACAAATGAACATATTGGATGCACAAGATTGGTTAAAAATCCTAATGTGACTACAAGCAGCCTCGGGAGGACGAAAATGTCCTAAATGTTAATCTAATGACACAAACACACCTATTGGGTGCACAAGAATAAACCTAGGGATGACGAAAATGACCGACATTTTAATCCAATGACACAAATGAACTTACTGGATGCACAAGATTGGTTAAAAACCCAAATTGGACAAGAATAAGCCTAGGGAGGACGAAAATGATATAAATGTTAATCCAATGACACAAACACACCGATTGGATTCACAAGATTGGTTAAAAATCCTAATTGGAAAAGAATAAGGTTAGGGATGACGAAAATGACCTAAATGTTAATCCAATTACATATATGAACTTATTGGATGCACAAGATTGGAAAGAAACCCTAGGGAGGACTAAAATGACCAATATGTTAATCCAAGGACACAAATGAACTTATTGATTGCACAAGATTGGTGAAAAACTTTAATTGGACAAGAATAAGCTTTGTGAGGACGAAAGTGGCCTAAATCTTAATCCAATGACACAAATGAACTTATTGGATGCACAAGATTTGGTTAAAAAACCTAATTTGAAAAGAATAAGCTTGGGGATGACGAAAATGACCTAAATGTTAATCCAATTACATATATGAACTTATTGGATGCACAAGATTGGTTAGAAACCCTAATTGGACAAGAATAAGCCTAGGGAGGACGAAAATGACCTAAATATTAATCCAATTACACAACTGAAATTATTGGATGCACAAGATTTGTTAAAAACCCTAGTTGGACAAGAATAAGCTTAGGGAGGACGAAATTGACCTAAATGGTAATACACTGACACAAACACACCTACGTAATGCACAAGGTTATTGGGTGCACAAGAATAAGCCTAGGGAGGACTAAAATGACCAATATGTTAATCCAAGGACACAAATGAACTTATTGATTGCACAAGATTGGTGAAAAACTTTAATTGGACAAGAATAAGCTTTGTGAGGACGAAAATGACATAAATGTTAATCCAATGACACAAACACACCGATTGGATTCACAAGATTGGTTAAAAATCCTAATTGGAAAAGAATAACCTTAGGGATGACGAAAATGACCTAAATGTTAATCCAATTACATATATGAACTTATTGGATGCACAAGATTGGTTAGAAACCCTAATTGGACAAGAATAAGCCTAAGGAGGACGAAAATGACCTAAATATTAATCCAATTACACAACTGAAATTATTGGATGCACAGGATTTGTTAAAAACCCTAATTAGACAAGAATAAGCTTAGGGCGGACGAAATTGACCTAAATGGTAATACACTGACACAAACACACCTACTGAATGCACAAGGTTAGTTATAAACCCTAATTGGAGAAAAATAAGCCTAGGGAGGACGAAAACTACCTAAATGTTAATAAAATGACAAAAACGAACTTATTGGATGCACAAGATTAGTTAAAAACCCTAATTCAACTAGAATAAGCCTTTGGAGGACGAAAATGACCTTAATATTAATCCAATGACACAAATGAAGATATTGGATGCACAAGATTGGTTAAAAATCCTAATGTGACTACAAGATTGATTAATCAAATGACACAAATGAACTTATTGGACGCACAAGATTGGTTAAAAACCGTAATTGGACAAGAATAAGCCTAGGGAGGACGAAAATGACCTAAATGTTAGTAAAATGACCCAAATGAACTTATTGGATGCACAAGATTGGTTAAAAACTCTAAAGGGACTAGAATAAACATAGGGAGGAAGAAAATGACCTAAATATTAGTCTAATGACACAAATGAACTTATTGGAAGCACAAGATTGCTTAAAAACCTTAATTGGACTACAATAAGCCTTAGGGGTCGAAAATGACCTAAATGTTAAACCAATGACACAAACACACCTATTAGATGCACAAGATTGGTTAAACGTCCTAATTGGACAAGAATAAATTTAGAAGGACGAAAATGACCTAAATGTTAATCGAGTGACACAAACACACTTATTGGGGGCAAGGGATTGGTTAAAAATTCCTATTCGACAAGAATAAGCTTATGGAGGACGAAAATGACCCAAATGTCAATCTAATGACACAAACACAGTTATTGGGGGCAATGGATTGGTTAAAAATTCCTATTGGACAAGAATAAGCCTAGGGAGGACGAAAATGACCTAAAGGTTAATTTAATGACACAAATGAACTTATTGGATGCACAATATTGGTTAAAAACCCTAATTGGACAAGAATAAGATTAGGGAGGACGAAAATGACCTATATGTTAATCCAATGACACAAACACTCCTATTGGATTCACAAGGTTAGTTAAAAAGTCTAATTGGACAAAAATAAACCTATGGAGGATGAAAACTACCTAAATGTTAATAAAACGACACAAACGAACTTATAGGATGCACATGATTAGTTAAAAACCCTAATTGAACTAGAATAAGCCTAGGGAGGATGAAAATGACGTAACTATTAATCTAATGACACAAATGAACTTATTGCATGCACAAGATTGGTTAAAAACCCTAATCGGACTACAATAAGCCTAGGCAGGACGAAAATGACCTAAATGTTAATCCACTGACACAAACACACATATGGGATGCACAAGGTTGCTTAAAAATCCTAATTGGACAGGAATAAGCCTAGGGAGGACGAAAATTACCTAAATGTTAATCCAATGACACAAACACACTTATTGGGTGCACAAGATTGGTTAAAAATTATTATTGGACAAGAATAAGCCTAGGGATGACGAAAATGACCTACATTTTAATCCAATGACACAAATGAACTTATTGGATGCTCAAGATTGGTTAAAAACCCAAATTGGACAAGAAAAAACCTTGGGAGGACGAAAATGACTTAAATATTAATCCAATGACGCAAATGAACATATTGGTTGCACAAGATTGGATAAAACCCTAATTGCACTACAATAAGCCTAGGCAGGACGAAAATGACCTAAATGTTAATCCACTGAATAAGCCTAGAGAGGACGATAATGACCTAAATATTAATCTAGGGACACAAATGAACATATTGGATGCACAAGATTGGTTAAAAATCCTAATGTGACTACAAGAAGCTTAGGTTGGACGAAAATGACCTAAATGTTAATCTAATGACACAAACACACCTATTGGTTTCACAACATTGGTTAAAAACCCTAATTGCACAAGAATAATCCAAGGCAGGGAGGACAAAAATGACCTAAATCTTAATCCAATGACACAAATGAACTTATTGGATGCACAAGATTTGTTAAAAACTCTAACGTCACTACAATAAGCCTTGGGAGGACAAAAATGACCTAAATGTTAATCCAATGACACAAACACACCTATTGGATTCACAAGATTGGTTAAAAACCCTTATTGGACAAGAATAAGTCTAGGGAGGGCGAAAATGACCTAAATGTTAATAAAATGACACAAATGAACTTATTTGATGCACAAGATTGGTTAAAAACCCTAATTGGACTACAATAAGCCTAGGGAGGACGAAATTGACCTAAATGTTAATAAAATGACACAAATGAACTTATTTGATGCACAAGATTGGTTAAAAACCCTAATTGGACTACAATAAGCCTAGGGAGGACGAAATTGACCTAAACACACCTATTGGAAGCACAAGATTTGTTAAAAACCCAAATTGGACAAGAATAACCCTAGGAAGGACGAAAATGACCTAAATGTTAATCCAATCACACAAATGAACTAAATGTTAATCCAAACACACCTAGTGTACGCACAAGATTGCTTAAAAATCCTAATTGGACCAAAATAAGCTTAGGGAGGACGAAAATGACCTAAATGTTAATCGAATGACACAAACACCCCTATTGGATTCACTAGGTTGGTTAAAAACCCTAATTGGATAAAAATAAGCCTAGGGCGGCGAAAACTACCTAAATGTTAATAAAACAACACAAATGAACTAATTGGATGCACAAAATTATTTAAAAACCCTAATTGAACTAGAATAAGCCTAGGGAGGACGAAAATGACATAATTATTAATCCAATGACACAAATGAACTTATTGCGTGTACAAGATTGGTTAAAAACCCTAGTTGGACTACAATAAGCCTAGGCAGGATCTTATTGACCTAAATGTTAATCCACTAATCCAAACACACCTAGTATATGCACAATATTACTTAAAAATCCTAATTGGACCAAAATAAACTTAGGGAGGACAAATATGACCTAAATGTTAATCCAATGACACGAATGAACTTATTGGATGGACGAGATTGGTTAAAAATCCTAATTTGACAAGAATAAGCCTATGGAGGGCGAAAATGACCAAATATTATTCCAATGACACAAATGAAATTATTGATTGTACACGATTGGTTAAAAACCCTAAAGTGACTACAATAAGCCTAGGGAGGAAGAAAATGACCTAAATGTTAATCCAATGACACAAACACACCTCTTGGATGCACAAGATTGGTTAAAAACCCTAATTGGACAAGAATAACCTTAGGGAAGACGAAAATGACCTATATGTTAATCAAATGACACAAACACACTTACTGGGGGCAAATGATTGGTTAAAAACTCTAATTGGACAAGAATAAGCCTTGGGAAACGAAAATGTCCTAAATGTTAATCTAATGACACAAATTAATTTATTAGATGCACAAGATTGGTAAAACCCCTAATTGGACAGGAATAAGCCTAGGGAGAATGAAAATGACCTAAATATTAATCCAATGACACAAATGAACTTATTGGATGCAGAAGATTTGTTAAATACCCTAATTGGAAAAGAATAAGCTTAGGGATGACGAAAATGACCTAAATGTAAATCCAATGACACAAACCCACCTAGTCAATGCACAAGGTTGGTTATAAACGCTAATTGGACAAAAATAAGCCAAGGGAGGATGCAAACTACACAAATGTTAAGAAAACAAAACAAATAAACTTATTGGATGCACAAGATTTGTTAAAAACCCTAATTGAACAAGAATAAGCCTAGGGAGGACGAAAATGACCTAAATAGTAATCCAATGACACAAATGAACTTATTTGATGCACAAGATTGGTTAAAAACCCTAACGTAACTACAATTAGCGTAGGGAGGACGAAAATGACCTAAATGTAAATCCAATGACACAAACACACCTATTGGACTCACAAGATTGGTTAAAAACCTTAATTGGACAAGAATAAGCCTAGGGTGGACGAAAATGACTTAAATGTTAATAAAATGACACCAATTAACTTATTGGATGGACAAGATAGGTTAAAAAACCTAATTGGACTAGAATAAGCATAGGGAGGACGAAAATGACCTAAATAGTAATCCAATGACACAAATGAACGTATTGGATGCACAAGATTGGTTAAAAACCTTAATTGGACAAGAATAAGCCTAGGGTGGACGAAAATGACTTAAATGTTAATAAAATGACACCAATTAACTTATTGGATGCACAAGATTGGTTAAAAACCCTAATTGGACTAGAATAAGCATAGGGAGGACGAAAATGGACTAAATATTAATGAATGACACAAATGAACTTATTGGAAGCGCAAGATTGGTTAAAAACCCTAATTGGACTACAATAAGGCAAGGTAGGACGAAAATGACCTAAATGTTAATCCAATAACACAAACATACCTATTGGATACACAAGATTGGTTAAAAACCCTAATTGGACAAGAATAAGCCTAGGAAGGACGAAAATGACCTAAATTTTAATCCAATCACACAAATGAACTTATTTGATGCAAAAGATTGGTAAAAAACCCTAACCGGACTACAATAAGACTAGGGAGGACGAAAATGACCTAAATGTTAATCGAATGTCACAAACACACTTTTTGGGGGAAAGGATTGTTTAAAAGTTCCTATTGGACAATAATACACCTTTGGAGGACGAAAAGGAGCTAAATGTTAATCGAATGACACAAACACACTTATATTGGGCAATGGATTGGTTAAAGATTCCTATTGGACAAGAATAAGCCTAGGGAGGACGAAAATAACCTAAATGTTAATCCAATGACACAAATGAACGTATTGGATGCACAAGATTGGTTAAAAACCCTAATTGGACAAGAATAAGATTTGGGAGGACGAAAATGACCTAAATGTTAATCCAATGACACAAACACCCGTAATGGATTCACAAGGTTTGTTAAAAACCCTAATTGAAATAGAATAAGCCTCGGGAGGACAAAAATGACCTAAATGTTAATCAAATCACACAAATGAACTTATTGGATGCACTAGATTAGTTAAAAACCCAAATTGATCAAGAATAAGCCCGGGAAGGACGAAAATGACCTAAATATTAATCCAATGACACAAATGAACTAATTGCATGCACAAGATAGGTAAAAAACCCTCATTTGACTACAATAACCCTAGGCAGGACAAAAATGACCTAAATGTTAATCCAATGACAGAAATGAACTTATTGGATGCACAAGATTGGTTATAAACCCTAATTGGATAAGAATAAACCAAGGGAGGACAAAAATGACCTTAATATTAATCCAATGACACAAATGAACATATTGGATGCACAAGATTGGTTAAAAATCCTAATGTGACTACAAGAAGCCTAGGGTGGACAAAAATGACCTAAATGTTAATCCAATGAGACAAATCAACTTATTGGAGACACAAGATTGGTTGAAAACCCTAATTGGACTACAATAAGACTAGGGAGGACGAAAATTACCTAAATCTTAATCCAATGACACAAACATACCTATTGGATTCACAAGGTCGGTTAAAAACCCTAATTGAACTAGAATAAGCCTAGGGAGGACGAAAATGACCTAAATATTAATCTAATGACACAAATGAACTTATTGGATGCACAAGATTGGTAAAAAACCCTAACTGGACTACAATAAGCCTAAGGAGGACGAAAATGACCTAAATGATAATTGAATGACAGAAACACACTTATTGGGGGAGCAAGATTGGTTAAAATTTCTAATTGGACAAGAATAAGCTTATGTAGGACAAAAATGACCTCCATGTTAATCCAATGACACAAACGAACTTATTGGATACACAAGAATGGTTAAAAACCCTAATTGAACAAGAATAAGGCTAGGGAGGACGAAAATGACCTAAATATTAATCTAATGACACAAATGAACTTATTGGATGCACTAGATTAGTTAAAAACCCTAATTGAACAAGAATAAGGCTAGGGAGGACGAAAATGACCTAAATATTAATCTAATGACACAAATGAACTTATTGGATGCACTAGATTAGTTAAAAACCCTAATTGAACAAGAATAAGGCTAGGGAGGACGAAAATGACCTAAATATTAATCTAATGACACAAATGAACTTATTGGATGCACTAGATTAGTTAAAAACCCTAATTGAACAAGAATAAGGCTAGGGAGGACGAAAATGACCTAAATATTAATCTAATGACACAAATGAACTTATTGGATGCACTAGATTAGTTAAAAACCCTAATTGAACAAGAATAAGGCTAGGGAGGACGAAAATGACCTAAATATTAATCTAATGACACAAATGAACTTATTGGATGCACTAGATTAGTTAAAAACCCTAATTGAACAAGAATAAGGCTAGGGAGGACGAAAATGACCTAAATATTAATCTAATGACACAAATGAACTTATTGGATGCACTAGATTAGTTAAAAACCCTAATTGAACAAGAATAAGGCTAGGGAGGACGAAAATGACCTAAATATTAATCTAATGACACAAATGAACTTATTGGATGCACTAGATTAGTTAAAAACCCTAATTGAACAAGAATAAGGCTAGGGAGGACGAAAATGACCTAAATATTAATCTAATGACACAAATGAACTTATTGGATGCACTAGATTAGTTAAAAACCCTAATTGAACAAGAATAAGGCTAGGGAGGACGAAAATGACCTAAATATTAATCTAATGACACAAATGAACTTATTGGATGCACTAGATTAGTTAAAAACCCTAATTGAACAAGAATAAGGCTAGGGAGGACGAAAATGACCTAAATATTAATCTAATGACACAAATGAACTTATTGGATGCACTAGATTAGTTAAAAACCCTAATTGAACAAGAATAAGGCTAGGGAGGACGAAAATGACCTAAATATTAATCTAATGACACAAATGAACTTATTGGATGCACAAGATTGGTTAAAAACCCTAGTTGAACAAGAATAAGGCTAGGGAGGACGAAAATGACCTAAATATTAATCTAATGAAAAAAAATGAAATTACTGGATGCACAAGATTTGTTGAAAAGCCTAATTGGACAACAATAAGCTTACAGGGGACGAAAATGACCTAAATGTTAATCCAATGAAACCAACCCACCAATTGAACGCACAAGGTTTTTTAAAAACGGTAATTGGACAAAAATAAGCCAAGGGAGGATGAAAACTACCTAAATGTTAAGAAAACGACACAAATGAACTTATTGGATGCACTAGATTAGTTAAAAACCCAAATTGATCAAGAATAAGCCCGGGGAGGACGAAAATGACCTAAATATTAATCCAATGACACAAATGAACTAATTGCATGCACAAGATAGGTTAAAAACCCTCATTGGACTACAACAGGCCCAGGCAGGACGAAAAAATCCACTGACACAAACACACTTATGGAATGCACAAGATTGCCTAAAAATCCAAATTGGACAAGAATAAGCCTAGGGAGGACGAAAATGACCTTGATGTTAATCCAATGACAGAAATGAACTTATTGGATGCACAAGATTGGTTATAAATTCTAATTGGACAAGAAAAAGCCTAGGGAGGACAAAA
>NC_021166.2:32851025-32858395 GCF_000331145.2 Cicer arietinum | reverse complement strand
AATCCAATGACACAAATGAACTTATTGGATGCACAAGATTGGTTAAAAACCCTAACTGGACGACAATAAGCCTAAGGAGGACGAAAATGACCTAAATGATAATTGAATGACAGAAACACACTTATTGGGGGAGCAAGATTGGTTAAAATTTCTAATTGGACAAGAATAAGCCTATGTAGGACAAAAATGACCTCCATGTTAATCCAATGACACAAACGAACTTATTGGATACACAAGAATGGTTAAAAACCCTAATTGAACAAGAATAAGCCTAGGGAGGACGAAAATAACCTAAATATTAATCCAATGACACAAATGAACTTATTGGATGCACAAGATTGGTTAAAAACCCTAATTGAACAAGAATAAGCCTAGGGAGGACGAAAATAACCTAAATATTAATCCAATGACACAAATGAACTTATTGGATGCACAAGATTGGTTAAAAACCCTAATTGAACAAGAATAAGCCTAGGGAGGACGAAAATAACCTAAATATTAATCCAATGACACAAATGAACTTATTGGATGCACAAGATTGGTTAAAAACCCTAATTTGACAAGAATAAGTCTAGGGAGGACGAAAAAGACCTAATTATAAATCCAATGACACAAATGAACTTATTGGATGTACAAGATTGGTTAAAAACCCTAACCTGACTACAATAAGCCTAAGGAGGGCGAAAATGACCTAAATGTTAATCAAATGACACAAACACACCTATTGAATGCACAAGGTTGGTTATAACGCTAATTGGACAAAAATAAGCCAAGGGAGGATAAAAACTACCTAAATGTTAATAAAACGACAAATGAACTTATTCGATGCACTAGATTAGTTAAAAACCCTAATTGAACAAGAATAAGCCTAGGGAGGACGAAAATAACCTAAATATTAATCCAATGACACAAATGAACTTATTGGATGCACAAGATTGGTTAAAAACCCTAATTGAACAAGAATAAGGCTAGGGAGGACGAAAATGACCTAAATATTAATCTAATGATAAAAATGAAATTACTGGATGCACTAGATTTGTTAAAAACCCTAATTGGACAAGAATAAGCTTACAAGGGACGAAAATGACCTAAATGCTAATCTAATGAAACCAACCCACCTATTCAATGCACAAGGTTGTTTATAAACGCTAATTGGACCAAAATAAGCCAAGGGAGGATATAAACTACCTAAATGTTAAGAAAACGACACAAATGAACTTATTGGATGCACTAGATTAGTTAAAAACCCAAATTGATCAAGAATAAGCCCGGGGAGGACGAAAATGACCTAAATATTAATCCAATGACACAAATGAACTAATTGCATGCACAAGATAGGTTAAAAACCCTTATTGGACTACAACAGGCCCAGGCAGGACGAAAATGAGCTAAATGTTAATCCACTGACACAAACACACCTATGGAATGCACAAGATTGCTTAAAAATCCAAATTGGACAAGAATAAGCCTAGGGTATCCAATGACACAAATGAACTAATTGCATGCACAAGATAGGTTAAAAACCCTCATTGGACTACAACAGGCCTAGGCAGGACGAAAATGAGCTAAATGTTAATCCACTGACACAAACACACCTATGGAATGCACAAGATTGCTTAAAAATCCAAATTGGACAAGAATAAGCCTAGGGAGGACGAAAATGACCTTGATGTTAATCCAATGAGAGAAATGAACTTATTGGATGCACAAGATTGGTTATAAATTCTAATTGGACAAGAAAAAGCCTAGGGAGGACAAAAGTGACCTTAATATTAATCCAATGACACAAATGAACATATTGGATGCACAAGATTGGTTAAAAATCCTAATGTGACTACAAGAATCCTAGGGTGGACGAAAATGACCTAAATGTTAATCCAATGACACAAACACACTTATTGGGTGCACAAGATTGGTTAAAAATTCTAATTGGACAAGAATAAGCCTAGGGAAGACGAAAATGACCTTGATGTTAATCCAATGACACAAATACACTTATTGGGTGCACAAGATTGGTTAAAACCCCTAGTTGAACAAGAATAAGCCTAGGGAAGACGAAAATGACCTTGATGTTAATCCAATGACACAAATACACTTATTGGGTGCACAAGATTGGTTAAAACCCCTAGTTGAACAAGAATAAGCCTAGGGAAGACGAAAATGACCTTGATGTTAATCCAATGACACAAATACACTTATTGGGTGCACAAGATTGGTTAAAACCCCTAGTTGAACAAGAATAAGCCTAGGGAAGACGAAAATGACCTTGATGTTAATCCAATGACACAAATACACTTATTGGGTGCACAAGATTGGTTAAAACCCCTAGTTGAACAAGAATAAGCCTAGGGAAGACGAAAATGACCTTGATGTTAATCCAATGACACAAATACACTTATTGGGTGCACAAGATTGGTTAAAACCCCTAGTTGAACAAGAATAAGCCTAGGGAAGACGAAAATGACCTAAATGTTAATCCACTGACACAAACACACCTATGGAATGCACAAGATTGCTTAAAAATCCAAATTGGACAAGAATAAGCCTAGGGAGGACGAAAATGACCTTGATGTTAATCCAATGACACAAATACACTTATTGGGTGCACAAGATTGGTTAAAAATTCGAATTGGACAAGAATAAGCCTAGGGAGGACGAAAATGACCTAAATATTAATCCAATGAGACAAATGAACTTATTGGTTAATCCAATGACACAAATACACTTATTGGGTGCACAAGATTGGTTAAAAATTCGAATTGGACAAGAATAAGCCTAGGGAGACGAAAATGACCTAAATATTAATCCAATGAGACAAATGAACTTATTGGATGCACAAGATTGGTTAAAAACCCTAGTTGAACAAGAATAAGGCTAGGGAGGACGAAAATGACCTAAATATTAATCTAATGATAAAAATGAAATTACTGGATGCACAAGATTGGCTAAAAACCCTAATTGCAGGACGAACATGACCTAAATGTTCACCCAATGACACAAACACACCTATTGGATGCACAAGATAGGTTAAAAACCCTATATTGGATGCACAAGATAGGTTAAAAACCCTATATTGGATGCACAAGATAGGTTAAAAACCCTATATTGGATGCACAAGATAGGTTAAAAACCCTATATTGGATGCACAAGATAGGTTAAAAACCCTATATTGGATGCACAAGATAGGTTAAAAACCCTATATTGGATGCACAAGATAGGTTAAAAACCCTATATTGGATGCACAAGATAGGTTAAAAACCCTATATTGGATGCACAAGATAGGTTAAAAACCCTATATTGGATGCACAAGATAGGTTAAAAACCCTATATTGGATGCACAAGATAGGTTAAAAACCCTATATTGGATGCACAAGATAGGTTAAAAACCCTATATTGGATGCACAAGATAGGTTAAAAACCCTATATTGGATGCACAAGATAGGTTAAAAACCCTATATTGGATGCACAAGATAGGTTAAAAACCCTATATTGGATGCACAAGATAGGTTAAAAACCCTATATTGGATGCACAAGATAGGTTAAAAACCCTATATTGGATGCACAAGATAGGTTAAAAACCCTATATTGGATGCACAAGATAGGTTAAAAACCCTATATTGGATGCACAAGATAGGTTAAAAACCCTATATTGGATGCACAAGATAGGTTAAAAACCCTATATTGGATGCACAAGATAGGTTAAAAACCCTATATTGGATGCACAAGATAGGTTAAAAACCCTATATTGGATGCACAAGATAGGTTAAAAACCCTATATTGGATGCACAAGATAGGTTAAAAACCCTATATTGGATGCACAAGATAGGTTAAAAACCCTATATTGGATGCACAAGATAGGTTAAAAACCCTATATTGGATGCACAAGATAGGTTAAAAACCCTATATTGGATGCACAAGATAGGTTAAAAACCCTATATTGGATGCACAAGATAGGTTAAAAACCCTATATTGGATGCACAAGATAGGTTAAAAACCCTATATTGGATGCACAAGATAGGTTAAAAACCCTATATTGGATGCACAAGATAGGTTAAAAACCCTATATTGGATGCACAAGATAGGTTAAAAACCCTATATTGGATGCACAAGATAGGTTAAAAACCCTATATTGGATGCACAAGATAGGTTAAAAACCCTATATTGGATGCACAAGATAGGTTAAAAACCCTATATTGGATGCACAAGATAGGTTAAAAACCCTATATTGGATGCACAAGATAGGTTAAAAACCCTATATTGGATGCACAAGATAGGTTAAAAACCCTATATTGGATGCACAAGATAGGTTAAAAACCCTATATTGGATGCACAAGATAGGTTAAAAACCCTATATTGGATGCACAAGATAGGTTAAAAACCCTATATTGGATGCACAAGATAGGTTAAAAACCCTATATTGGATGCACAAGATAGGTTAAAAACCCTATATTGGATGCACAAGATAGGTTAAAAACCCTATATTGGATGCACAAGATAGGTTAAAAACCCTATATTGGATGCACAAGATAGGTTAAAAACCCTATATTGGATGCACAAGATAGGTTAAAAACCCTATATTGGATGCACAAGATAGGTTAAAAACCCTATATTGGATGCACAAGATAGGTTAAAAACCCTATATTGGATGCACAAGATAGGTTAAAAACCCTATATTGGATGCACAAGATAGGTTAAAAACCCTATATTGGATGCACAAGATAGGTTAAAAACCCTATATTGGATGCACAAGATAGGTTAAAAACCCTATATTGGATGCACAAGATAGGTTAAAAACCCTATATTGGATGCACAAGATAGGTTAAAAACCCTATATTGGATGCACAAGATAGGTTAAAAACCCTATATTGGATGCACAAGATAGGTTAAAAACCCTATATTGGATGCACAAGATAGGTTAAAAACCCTATATTGGATGCACAAGATAGGTTAAAAACCCTATATTGGATGCACAAGATAGGTTAAAAACCCTATATTGGATGCACAAGATAGGTTAAAAACCCTATATTGGATGCACAAGATAGGTTAAAAACCCTATATTGGATGCACAAGATAGGTTAAAAACCCTATATTGGATGCACAAGATAGGTTAAAAACCCTATATTGGATGCACAAGATAGGTTAAAAACCCTATATTGGATGCACAAGATAGGTTAAAAACCCTATATTGGATGCACAAGATAGGTTAAAAACCCTATATTGGATGCACAAGATAGGTTAAAAACCCTATATTGGATGCACAAGATAGGTTAAAAACCCTATATTGGATGCACAAGATAGGTTAAAAACCCTATATTGGATGCACAAGATAGGTTAAAAACCCTATATTGGATGCACAAGATAGGTTAAAAACCCTATATTGGATGCACAAGATAGGTTAAAAACCCTATATTGGATGCACAAGATAGGTTAAAAACCCTATATTGGATGCACAAGATAGGTTAAAAACCCTATATTGGATGCACAAGATAGGTTAAAAACCCTATATTGGATGCACAAGATAGGTTAAAAACCCTATATTGGATGCACAAGATAGGTTAAAAACCCTATATTGGATGCACAAGATAGGTTAAAAACCCTATATTGGATGCACAAGATAGGTTAAAAACCCTATATTGGATGCACAAGATAGGTTAAAAACCCTATATTGGATGCACAAGATAGGTTAAAAACCCTATATTGGATGCACAAGATAGGTTAAAAACCCTATATTGGATGCACAAGATAGGTTAAAAACCCTATATTGGATGCACAAGATAGGTTAAAAACCCTATATTGGATGCACAAGATAGGTTAAAAACCCTATATTGGATGCACAAGATAGGTTAAAAACCCTATATTGGATGCACAAGATAGGTTAAAAACCCTATATTGGATGCACAAGATAGGTTAAAAACCCTATATTGGATGCACAAGATAGGTTAAAAACCCTATATTGGATGCACAAGATAGGTTAAAAACCCTATATTGGATGCACAAGATAGGTTAAAAACCCTATATTGGATGCACAAGATAGGTTAAAAACCCTATATTGGATGCACAAGATAGGTTAAAAACCCTATATTGGATGCACAAGATAGGTTAAAAACCCTATATTGGATGCACAAGATAGGTTAAAAACCCTATATTGGATGCACAAGATAGGTTAAAAACCCTATATTGGATGCACAAGATAGGTTAAAAACCCTATATTGGATGCACAAGATAGGTTAAAAACCCTATATTGGATGCACAAGATAGGTTAAAAACCCTATATTGGATGCACAAGATAGGTTAAAAACCCTATATTGGATGCACAAGATAGGTTAAAAACCCTATATTGGATGCACAAGATAGGTTAAAAACCCTATATTGGATGCACAAGATAGGTTAAAAACCCTATATTGGATGCACAAGATAGGTTAAAAACCCTATATTGGATGCACAAGATAGGTTAAAAACCCTATATTGGATGCACAAGATAGGTTAAAAACCCTATATTGGATGCACAAGATAGGTTAAAAACCCTATATTGGATGCACAAGATAGGTTAAAAACCCTATATTGGATGCACAAGATAGGTTAAAAACCCTATATTGGATGCACAAGATAGGTTAAAAACCCTATATTGGATGCACAAGATAGGTTAAAAACCCTATATTGGATGCACAAGATAGGTTAAAAACCCTATATTGGATGCACAAGATAGGTTAAAAACCCTATATTGGATGCACAAGATAGGTTAAAAACCCTATATTGGATGCACAAGATAGGTTAAAAACCCTATATTGGATGCACAAGATAGGTTAAAAACCCTATATTGGATGCACAAGATAGGTTAAAAACCCTATATTGGATGCACAAGATAGGTTAAAAACCCTATATTGGATGCACAAGATAGGTTAAAAACCCTATATTGGATGCACAAGATAGGTTAAAAACCCTAATTGAACAAGAATAAGCCTAGGGAGGATGAAAATGACCTAAATATTAATCCAATGACAAAAATGAAATTATTGGACTCGCAAGATTTGTTAAAAACAATAATTGGTCAAGAATAAGCTTAGAGAAGACGAAAATGACCTAAATGTTAATCCAACGACACAAACCCACCTATTGAATGCACAAGGTTGGTTATAACACTAATTGGACAAAAATAAGCCAAGGGAGGATAAAAACTACCTAAATGTTAATAAAACGACAAATGAACTTATTCGATGCACTAGATTAGTTAAAAACCCTAATTGAACAAGAATAAGCCTAGGGAGGACGAAAATAACCTAAATATTAATCCAATGACACAAATGAACTTATTGGATGCACAAGATTGGTTAAAAACCCTAATTGAACAAGAATAAGCCTAGGGAGGACGA
>NC_021166.2:32828690-32850990 GCF_000331145.2 Cicer arietinum | reverse complement strand
GGAGGACGAAAATGACCTAAATATTAATCTAATGATAAAAATGAAATTACTGGATGCACAAGATTTGTTAAAAAGCCTAATTGGACAAGAATAAGCTTACAGGGGACGAAAATGACCTAAATGTTAATCCAATGAAACCAACCCACCAATTGTATGCACAAGGTTTTTTAATAACGGTAATTGGACAAAAATAAGCCAAGGGAGGATGAAAACTACCAAAATGTTAAGAAAACGACACAAATGAACTTATTGGATGCACTAGATTAGTTAAAAACCCAAATTGATCAAGAATAAGCCCGAGGAGGACGAAAATGACCTAAATATTAATCCAATGACACAAATGAACTAATTGCATGCACAAGATAGTTTAAAAACCCTCATCGGACTACAATAGGCCTAGGCAGGACGAAAATGAGCTAAATGTTAATCCACTGACACAAACACACTTATGGAATGCACAAGATTGCCTAAAAATCCAAATTGGACAAGAATAAGCCTAGGGAGGACGAAAATGACCTTGATGTTAATCCAATGACAGAAATGAACTTATTGGATGCACAAGATTGGTTATAAATTCTAATTGGACAAGAAAAAGCCTAGGGAGGACAAAAGTGTCCTTAATATTAATCCAATGACACAAATGAACATATTGGATGCACAAGATTGGTTAAAAATCCTAATGTGACTACAAGAATCCTAGTGTGGACGAAAATGACCTAAATGTTAATCCAATGACACAAATACACTTATTGGGTGCACAAGATTGGTTAAAAATTCGAATTGGACAAGAATAAGCCTAGGGAAGACGAAAATGACCTAAATATTAATCCAATGAGACAAATGAACTTATTGGAAGCACAAGATTGGTTGAAAACCCTTATTGTACTACAATAAGACTAGGGAGGACGAAAATTACCTAAATGTTAATCCAATGACACAAAGACACCTATTGGATTCACATGGTCGGTTAAAAACCCTAATTGAACTAGAATAAGTCTAGGGAGGACGAAAATGACCTAAACACTAATCTAATGACACAAATGAACTTATTGCATGCACAAGATTGGTTAAAAACCCTAATTGGAGTACAATAAGCCTAGGCAGGAGCTTAATGACCTAAATGTTAATCCACAAACACAAACACATCTAGTGTATGCACAAGATTGCTTAAAAATCCTAATTGGACAAGAATAAGCTTAGAGAGGACGAAAATTACCTAAATGTTAATCCAATGACACAAACCCACCTGTTGAATGCACAAGGTTGGTTATAACGCTAATTGGACAAAAATAAGCCAAGGGAGGATGGAAACTACCTAAATGTTAATAAAACGACAAATGAACTTATTCGATGCACAAGATTAGTTAAAAACCCTAATTGAACAAGAATAAGCCTAGGGAGGACGAAAATGACCTAAATATTATTCCAATGACACAAATGAACTTATTGGATGCACAAGATTGGTTAAAAACCCTAATTGAACTAGAATAAGCCTAGGGAGGACGAAAATGACCTAAATATTAATCCAATGACACAAATGAACTTATTGGATGTAAAAGATTGGTTAAAAACCCTAACGTGACTACAATAAACCTTGGCAGGACGAAAATGACCTAAATGTTAATCCAATGAAACAAACACACCAATTGGATTCACAAGATTGGTTACAAACCCTAATTGGGCAAGAATAAGCCTAGGGAGGACGAAAATGACCTAAATGTTAATAAAATGAGTCAAATGAACTTATTGGATGCACAAGATTGGTAAAAACCCTAATTGGACTAGAATAAGCATAGGGAGGATGAAAATGGCCTAAATATTAATCTGATGACACAAACGAACTTATTGGATGCAAAAGATTGGTAAAAAACCCTAACTGGACTACAATAAGACTAGAGAGGACGAAAATGACCTAAATGTTAATCGAATGACACAAGCACACTTATTGGGGGAAATGGATTGGTTAAAAATTCCTATTGGACAAGAATAAGCCTAGGGAGGACGAAAATAACCTAAATATTAATCCAATGACACAAATGAACTTATTGCATGCACAAGATTGGTTAAAAACCGTAATTGGACTACAATAAGCCTAGACAGGATCTAAATGACCAAAATGTTAATGCACTAACAGAAACACACCTAGTGTATGCACAAGACTGCTTAAAAATCCTAATTAGACCAAAATAAGCCTAGGGAGGACGAAAATGACCTAAATGTTAATCCAATGACACAAATGAACTTATTGGATGCACAAGATTGGTTAAAAACCCTAATTTGACAAGAATCAACCTAGGGAGGAGGAAAATGACCTAATTATTAATCCAATGACACAAATGAACTTATTGGATGTACAAGATTGGTTAAAAACCCTAACGTGACTACAATAAGACTAGGGAGGACGAAACAAACCTAAAGGTTAATCCAATGACACAAACACACCTGTTGGATGCACAAGATTGGTGAAAAACCCTAATTGGACAAGAATAAGCTTAGGGAGGACGAAAATGACCTAAATGTTAATCCAATCACATAAATTAACTTATTGGATGCACAAGATTGGTAAAAAAACCCTAACTTGATTACAATAAGCCAAGGGAGGACGAAAATGACCTAAATGATAATCGAATGACAGAAACACACTTACTGGATGCACAATATTGGTTAAAAACCCTAATTGGACAAGAATAAGCCTAGGGAGGAAGAAAATGACCTAAATATTAATCCAATGACAAAAATAAAATTATTGGATGCACAAGATTTGTTAAAACCCCTAATTAGACAAGAATAAGCTTAGGGAGGACGAAAATGACCTAAATGTTAATCCAATGACATTAACCCACCTACTGAATGCACAAGGTTGGTTATAAATTCTTATTGGACAAAAATAAGCCAAGGGAGGATGAAAACTACCTAAATGTTAAGAAAACGACACAAATGAACTTATTGGATGCACAAGATTATTCAAAAACCCTAATTGAACAAGAATAAGCCTTGGGAGCACGAAAATGACCTAAATATTAATCCAATGACACAAATGAACTTATTGCATGCACAAGATTGGTTGAAAACCCTAATTGGACTACAATAAGCCTAGGCAGGACAAAAATGACCTAAATATTAATCCACTAACACAAACACACCTATGGGATGCACAAGCTTGCTTAATAATCCTAATTGGATAAGAATAAGCCTAGGGAGGATGAAAATGACCTTAATGTTAATCCAATGACACAAATGAACTTATTAGATTCACAAGATTGGTTAAAAACCCTAATTGGACAAGAATAAGCCTATGGAGGACGCAAATGACCTAAATATTAATCCAATGACAAAAATCAACATATTGGATGCGCAAGATTGGTTAAAAATCCTAATGTGACTACAAGAAGCCTAGGGAGGACAAAAATGACCTAAATGTTAATCCAATGACACAAACACACCTATTGGGTGCACAAGAATGGTTAAAAATTCTAATTGGACAAGAATAATCCTAGGGATGACGAAAATGACCTACATTTTAATTCAATGACACAAATATACTTAATGGATGCACAAGATTGGTTAAAAACCCAAATTGGACAAGAATAAGCCAAGGGAGGAATAAAATGACATAAATGTTAATCCAATCACACAAATGAACTTATTGGATGCAAAACATTGGTAAAAAAACCATAACTGGACTACAATAATGCTAAGCAGGACGAAAATGACCTATATGTTAATCGAATGACACAAACACACTTGTTGGGGGCAAATGATTGTTAAAAATTCTAATTGGACAAGAATAAGCCCAGGGAGGACGAATCTGTCCTAAATGTTAATCCAATGACACAAATGAACTTATTGGATTCACAAGGTCGGTTAAAATCCCTAATTGAACTAGAATAAGCATAGGGAGGACGAAAATGATTTAAATATTAATCTAATGACACAAATGAACTTATTGCATACACAAGATTGGTTACAAACCCTAATTGGACTACAATAAGCCTAGGCAGGAGCTTAATGACCTAAATGTTAATCCACTAAAACAAACACACCCGGTGTATGCACAAGATTTCTTAAAAATCCTAATTGAACCAAAATAAGCTTAGGGAGGACGAAAATGACGTAAATGTTAATCCAATGATACAAATGAACTTAATGGATGCAAAAGATTGGTTAAAAACCCTAATTTGACAAGAATAAGCCGAGGGAGGACGAAAAGGACCAAAATATTAATCCAATGACACAAATGAACTTGTTGGATGTACAAGATTGGTTACAAACCCTAACGTGACCACAATAAGCCACAGGAGGACGAAAATAAGCTTAGGGAGGAAGAAAATGACCTAAATGATAATCCAATCACACAAATGAACTTATTGGATGCACAAGATTGGTAAAAAAACCCTAACTGGACTACAATAAGCCTAGGGAGGACGAAATGACCTAAATGATAATCGAATGGCACAAACACACTTAATGGGGGCACAAGATTGGTTAAAAATTCTAATACGACAAGAATAAGCCCAGGGAGGACGAAAATGACCTTAATGTTAATCCAATGACACAAATTAACTTATTGGATGCACAAGATTTATTAAAAACCATAATTGGACAAGAATTAGCTTAGGGAGGACGAAAATGACCTAAATATTAATCCAATGACACAAATGAATTTACTGGAAGCACAAGATTGGTAAAAAACCCTAACTGGACTACAATTAGCCTAGGGAGGACGAAATGACCTAAATGATAATCGAATGACACAAACACCCTTATTGGGGGCACAAGATTGGTTAAAAATTCTAATACGACATGAATAAGCCCAGGGAGGACGAAAATGACCTTAATGTTAATCCAATGACACAAATTAACTTATTGGATGCACAAGATTTATTAAAAACCATAATTGGACAAGAATTAGCTTAGGGAGGACGAAAATGACCTAAATATTAATCCAATGACACAAATGAATTTACTGGAAGCACAAGATTGGTAAAAAACCCTAACTGGACTACAATTAGCCTAGGGAGGACGAAATGACCTAAATGATAATCGAATGACACAAACACCCTTATTGGGGGCACAAGATTGGTTAAAAATTCTAATACGACATGAATAAGCCCAGGGAGGACGAAAATGACCTTAATGTTAATCCAATGACACAAATTAACTTATTGGATGCACAAGATTTATTAAAAACCATAATTGGACAAGAATTAGCTTAGGGAGGACGAAAATGACCTAAATATTAATCCAATGACACAAATGAATTTACTGGAAGCACAAGATTGGTAAAAAACCCTAACTGGACTACAATTAGCCTAGGGAGGACGAAATGACCTAAATGATAATCGAATGACACAAACACCCTTATTGGGGGCACAAGATTGGTTAAAAATTCTAATACGACATGAATAAGCCCAGGGAGGACGAAAATGACCTTAATGTTAATCCAATGACACAAATTAACTTATTGGATGCACAAGATTTATTAAAAACCATAATTGGACAAGAATTAGCTTAGGGAGGACGAAAATGACCTAAATATTAATCCAATGACACAAATGAATTTACTGGAAGCACAAGATTGGTAAAAAACCCTAACTGGACTACAATTAGCCTAGGGAGGACAAAATGACCTAAATGATAATCGAATGACACAAACACCCTTATTGGGGGCACAAGATTGGTTAAAAATTCTAATACGACAAGAATAAGCCCAAGGAGGACGAAAATGACCTAAATGTTAATCCAATGACACAAATTAACTTATTGGATGCGCAAGATTTCTTAAAAACCATAATTGGACAAGAATTAGCTTAGGGAGGACGAAAATGACCTAAATGTTAATCCAATGACACAAATGAATTTATTGGATGCACAAGATTTGTTAAAAACCCTAATTGGACAAGAATAAGCTTAGGGAAGGACGAATATTACCGAAATCTTAATCCAATGACACACATTCCTATTGGATTCACCAGGTCGGTTAAAATCCCTAATTGGACTAAAATAAGCATAGGAAGGACGAAAATGACCTAAATGTTAATCCAATGAGACAAATGAACTTATTGGATGTACAAGATTTGTTAAAAACCCTAATTGGACTACAATAAGCCTAGGCAGGAGCTTAATGACCTAAATGTTACTCCACTAAAACAAACACACCCAGTGTATGCACAAGATTTCGTAAAATCCTAATTGGACCAAAATAAGCTTAGGGAGGACGAAAATGACCTAAATGTTAATCCAATGATACAGATGAACTTATTGGATGCAACATATTGGGTAAAAACCCTAATTTGACAAGAATAAGCCGAGGGAGGACGAAGAGGACCAAAATATTAATCCAATGACACAACTGAACTTGTTGGATGTAAAGATTGGTTACAAACCCTAACGTGACCACAATAAGCCAAGGGAGGGCGAAAATGACCTAAATGTTAATCCAATGATAAAAATGAACTTAATGGATGCACAAGAATGGTTAAAAACCCTAATTGGACAAGAATAAGCCGAGGGAGGATGAAAATGACCTAAAGGTTAATCCAATGACACAAATAAAATTATTGGATGCACAAGATTTATTAAAAACCATAATTGGACAAGAATAAGCTTAGGGAGGACGAAAATGACCTAAATGTTAATCCAATGACACAAACCCATCTATTGAATGCACAAGGCTGGTTATAAACGATAATTGGACAAAAATAAGCTAAGGGAGGGTGAAAACTACCTAAATGTTAAGAAAACGACACAAATGAACCTATTGGATGCACAAGATTATTCAAAAACCCTATTTGAACACGAATAAGCCTAGGGAGGAAGAAAATGACCTAAATATTAATCCAATGACACAAATGAACTTATTGCATGCACAAGATTGGTTAAAAACCCTAATTGGACTACAATAAACCTAGGCAGGACGAAGATGAAATAAATGTTAATCCACTGACACAAACACAGCTATGGGATGCACAAGAATGCTTAAAAAGCCTAATTGGACAAGAGCAAGCTTTGGGAGGACTAAAATGACCATAATGTTCATCCAATGACACAAATGAACATATTGCATGCACAAAATTGGTTAAAAACCCTAATTGGACTACAATAAGCCTAGGCAGGACGAAAGTGACCTAAATGTTAATCCAATGACACAAATGAACTTATTGGATGTACAAGATTTGTTAAAAACCCTAACATGACTACAATAAGCCTAGGGAGGAAGAAAATGACCTAAATGTTAATCCAATGACACAAACACCCCTGTTGGATGCACAAGATTGGTTAAAAACCCTAATTGGACAAGAATAAGCTTAGGGAGTACGAAAATGACCTAAATGTTAATCCAATCACACAAATGAACTTATTGGATGCACAAGATTGGTAAAAAATCCTAACTGGACTTCAATAAGCCTAGGGATGACGAAAATGACCTAAATGATAATCGAATGACACAAACACACTTATTGGGGGCACAACAATGGTTAAAAATTCTAATTGGACAAGAATAAGCATAGGGAGGACAAAAATGACATAAATGTTAATCGAATGACACAAATGAACTTATTGGATGCACAAGATTGGTTAAAAACCCTAATTGAACAAGAATAAGCCTAGGGAGGACAAAAATGACCTAAATATTAATCCAATGACACAAATAAAATTATAGGATGCACAAGATTTGTTAAAAACCCTAATTGGACAAGAATAAACTTAGGGATGACGAAAATGACCTAAATGTTAATCAAATGACACAAACCCACCTATTGGATTCACCAGGTCGGTTAAAACCCCTAATTGGACTCAAATAAGCCTAGGCAGGACGAAGATGACATAAATGTTAATCCACTGACACAATCACAACTATGGGATGCACAAGATTGCTTAAAAAGCCTAATTGGACAAGAATAAGCTTTGGGAGGACGAAAATGACCTTAATGTTCATCCCATGACACAAATGAACATATTGCATGCACAAAATTGGTTAAAAACCCTAATTGGAGTACAATAAGCCTAGGCAGGACGAAAATGACCTAAATGTTAATCCAATGACACAAATGAACTTTTTGGATGCACAAGATTTGTTAAAACCCTAATTGAACAAGAATAAGCCTAGGGAGGACGAAAATGACCTAAATGTTAATCAAATGACACAAATGAACTTATTGCATGCACAAGATTGGTTAAAAACCCTAATTGGACTACAATAAGCCAACGCAGCACGTAAATGATCTAAATGTTAATCCACTGACACAAACACACCTATTTGATGCACAAGATTGCTTAAAAATCCTAATTGCACCAGAATAAGCCTAGGGAGGACGAAAATGACCTACATTTTAATTCAATGACACAAATGGACTTATTGGGGGCACAAGATTGGTTAATAACCCTAACGTGACTACAATAAGCCTAGGGAGAACGAAAATGACCTAAATGTTAATCCAATGACACAAACACACCTATTGGATGCACATGATTGGTTAAAAACCCAAATTGGACAAGAATATGCTTATGGAGGACGAAGATGACCTAAATGTTAATCCAATCACAAAAAAGAATTTATTAGATGCCCAAGATCGGTAAAAAATCCTAACTGGACTTTAATAAGCCTAGGGATGACGAAAATGACCTAAATGATAATCGAATGACACAAACACACTTATTGGGGGCACAACAATGGTTAAAAATTCGAATTGGACAAGAATAAGCATAGGGAGGACGAAAATGACATAAATGTTAATCGAATGACACAAATGAACTTATTGGATGCCCAAGATTGGTTAAAAAGCCTAATTAGACAAGAATAAGCCCATGGAGGACAAAAATGACCTCAATATTAATCCAATGAAACAAATGAACATATTGGATGCACAACATTGGTTAAAAATCCTAAAGTGACTACAAGAAGCCTCGGAAGGACGAAAACGACCTAAATGTTAATCCGATGTCATGGACAAGATTGGTTAAAAATTCTAATTGGACAAGAATAAGACTAGGGAAGATGAAAATGACCTAAATTTTAATAGAATGACACAAATGAAGTTATTGGATGCACAAGACTGGTTAAAAACCCTAATTGGACTACAATAAGCCTAGGGAGGACGAAAATGACCTAACTGTTAATCCAATGACACAAACACACCTATTGGATTCACAAGATTGGTTAAAAACCCTAATTGGACAAGAATAAGCCTAGGGAGGACCAAATCACCAAAATGTTAATAAAATGACACAGATGAACTTATTGGACGCACAAGATTTGTTAAAAACACTAATTGGACTAGAATAAGCATAGAGACGACGAAAATGGCCTAAATATTAATCTACTGACACAAATGAACTTATTGGAAGCACAAGATTGGCCTAAATATTAATAAAATGACACAAATGAACTTATTGACCTAAATTTTAATCCAATGACACCAACACACCTATTGGATGCACAAGATTGGTTAAAAATTCTAATCCAACAAGAATAAGCCTAGGAAGGACGAAAATAACCTAAATGTTAATCCAATCACACAAATGAAATTATTGGATGCAAAAGATTGGTAAAAAAAACCCTAACTGGACTACAATAAGACTAGGGAGGACGAAAATGATCTGAATGTTAATCGAATGTCACAAACACACTTATTGGGGGCAAAGGACTGGTTAAAATTTCCTATTGGACAAGAATAAGCTTATGGAGGACGAAAATGACATAAATGTTAACCGAATGACACAAACACACTTATTGGGGGAAATGGATTGGCTAAAAATTCCTATTGGACAAGAATAAGCCTTGGGAGGACGAAAATGACCTAAATGTGAATTCAATGATACAAATGAACGTATTGGATGCACAAGATTGGTTAAAAACCCTATTTGGACAAGAATAAGATTAGGGAGGACGAAAATGACCTAAATGTTAATCCAATGACACAAACACCCCTATTGGATTCAAAAGGTTGGTTAAAAACCCTAATTGGACAAAAATAAGCCTAGGGAGGACGAAAACTACCTAAATGCTAATAAAACGACACAAATGAACTTATTGGATTCACAAGATTAGTTAAAAACCCTAATTGAACTAGAATAAGCCTAGAGAAGGACGAAAATGACCTAAATATTAATCCAACACCACAAATTAACTTATTGCATGTACAAGATTGGTTAAAAACCCTAATTGCACTACAATAAGCCTAGCAGGATCTAAATGACGTAAATGTTAATGCACTAACACAAACACACGTAGTGTATGCACAAGATTGCTTAAAAATCCTAATTGGACAAAAATAACCCTAGGGAGGACGAAAATGACCTAAATTTTAATCCAATGACACAAATGAACTTGTTGGATGCACAAGATTGATTAAAAACCATAATTTGACAAGAATAAGCCTATTGAGGACGAAAATGACCTAAATATTAATTTAATAACACAAATGAACTTATTGGATGGACAAGATTGGTTAAAAACCCTAACGTGACTACTATAAGGCTAGGGAGGACGAAACTGACCTAAATGTTAATCCAATGACACAAACACACCTGTTGGAAGCACAAGATTGGTGAAAAATCCTAATTGGACAAAAATAAGCTTAGGGAGGAAGAAAATGACCTAAATGTGAATCCAATCACACAAATGAACTTATTGGATGCACAAGATTGGTTAAAAACCCTAGTTCAACTAGAATATGCCTAGGGAGGACGAAAATGACCTAAATATTAATCCAATGACACAAATAAAATTATTGGATGCAAAAGATTTGTTAAAAACCCTAATTGCACAACAATAAGCTTAGGGAGGACGAAAATGACCTAAATGTTAATCCAATGACACAAACGCACATATTAAATGCACAAGGTTGGTTATAAACCCTAATTGGACAAAAATAAGCCTAGGGAGGACGAAAACAACCTAAATGTTAAAAAAAATGACACATGAACCTATTGGATGCACAAGATTAGTTAAAAACCCTAATTGAACTAGAATAAGCCTAGGGAGGACGAAAATGACCTAAAATTTAATCAAATGACACAAATGAACTTATTGCATGCACAAGATTGGTTAAAAACCCTAATTGGAATACAATAAGCCTAGGCAGGACGAAAATGACCTAAATGTTAATCCACTAACACAAACACACCTATGGGATGCAAAAGATTGCTTAAAAATCCTAATTGGACAAGAATAAACCTAGGGAGAATGAAAATGGCCAATATTTTAATCCAATGACACAAATGAACTTATTGGATGCCCAAGATTGGTAAAAAACCCTAATTAGAAAAGAATAAGCCCAGGGAGGACAAAAATGACCTAAATATTAATCCAATGATACAAATGAACATATTGGACGCACAAGATTGGTTAAAAATCCTAATGGGACTACAAGAAGCCTCAAGAGATCGAAAACGACCTAAATGTTAATCCATTGTCATGCACAAGATTGGTTAAAAATTCTAATTGGACAAGAATAAGACTAGGGAAGACGAAAATGACATAAAAGTTAATAAAATGACACAAATGAACTTATTGGATGCACAAGATTGGTTAAAAACCTTAATTGGACTCGAATAACGATAGGGAGGACGCAAATGACCTAAACATTAATCCAATGAGACAAATGAACTTATTGAATGCACAAGATTGGTTAAAAATTCTAATCCGACAAGAATAAGCCTAGGAAGGACGAAAATGACCTAAATGCTAATCTAATCACACAAATGAAATTATTGGATGCAAAAGATTGGAAAAAACCCTAACTGGACTACAATAAGACTAGGGAGGACGAAAATGATCTGAATGTTAATCGAATGTCACAAACACACTTATTGGGGGCAAAGGACTGGTTAAAAATTCCTATTGGACAAGAATAAGCTTATGGAGGACGAAAATGACCTAAATGTTAACCGAATGACACAAACACACTTATTGGGGGAAATGGATTAGCTAAAAATTCCTATTGGAAAGAATAAGCCTAGAGAGGACGGAAATGACCTAAATGTTAATCCAATGACACAAACACCCCTATTGGATTCACAAGGTTGGTTAAAACCCCTAATTGGACAAAAATAAGCCTAGGGAGGACGAAAACTACCTAAATGTTAATAAAACGACACAAATGAACTTATTGGATTCACAAGATTTGTTAAAAACCCTTATTGAACTAGAATAAGCCTAGGGAGGACGAAAATGACCTAAATATTAATCCAATGACACAAATGAACTTATTGCATGTACAAGATTGGTTAAAAACCCTAATTGGACTACAATAAGCCTAGGCAGGATCTAAATGACGTAAATGTTAATGCACTAACACAAACACACCTAGTGTATGCACAAGAAAGCTTAAAAATCTTAATTGGACCAAAATAACCCTAGGGAGGAAGAAAATGACCTAAATTTTAATCCAATGACACAAATGAACTTTTTGGATGCACAAGATTGACTAAAAACCCTAATTTGACAAGAATAAGCCTACGGAGGATGAAAATGACCTAAATATTAATTTAATGACACAAATGAACTTATTGGATGGACAAGATTGGTTAAAAACCCTAAATGTTAATCCAATGACACAAACACACTTGTTGGATGCACAAGATTGGTTAAAAACCCCAATTGGACAAGAATAAGCATAGGGACGACGAAAGTGACCTAAATGTTAATCCAATCACACAAATGAACTTATTGGATGCACAAGATTGGTTCAAAACCCTAGTTGAACAAGAATATGCCTAGGGAGGACGAAAGTGACCTAAATATAAATCCAATAATACAAATAAAATTATTGGATGCAAAATATTTGTTAAAAACCCTAATTGGACAAGAATAAGCTTAGGGAGGACGAAAATGACCTAAGTGTTAATCCAATGACACAAATGAACTTATTGCATGCACAAGATTGGTTAAAAACCCTAATTGAACTAGAATAAGCCTAGGGAGGACGAAAATGACCTAAATGTTCATCTAATTACACAAATGAACTTATGGGATGCACAAGATTGGTTAAAAACCCTAATTGAACTAGAATAAGCCTAGGGAGGACGAAAATGACCTAAATGTTCATCTAATTACACAAATGAACTTATGGGATGCACAAGATTGGTTAAAAACCCTAATTGGACAAGAATAAGCTTAGGGAGGACGAAAATGACCTAAGTGTTAATCCAATGACACAAACCCTCATATTGAATGCACAAGGTTGGTTATAAAACCTAATTGGACAAAAATAAACCTAGGGAGGACGAAAACAACCTAAATGTTAAAAAATGACACAAATGAACTTATTGGATGAACAAGATTAGTTAAAAACCCTAATTGAACTAGAATAAGCATAGGGAGGACGATAATGACCTAAATATTAATCAAATGACACAAATGAACTTATTGCATGCACAAGATTGGTTAAAAACCCTAATTGGAATACAATAAGCCTAAATGTTAATCGAATGACACCAACACACTTATTGGGGGCAAAGGATTGGTTAAAAATTCTAATTTGACAAGAATAAGCCTAGGTAGGACGAAAATGTCCTAAATGTTAATCCAATGAAACAAACATACCTATAGGATTCACAAGATTGGTTAAAAAGCCTGATTGGACAAGAATAAGCCTAGGGAGGACCAAATCACCTAAATGTTAATAAAATGACACAAATGAACTTATTGGATGCACAAGATTGGTTAAAAACATTAATTGGACTAGAATAAGCATAGAGACGAAGAAAATGGCCTAAATATTAATCTAATGACACAAATGAACTTATTGGAAGCACAAGATTGGTTAAAACCCCTAATTGGACTACAATAAGCCAAGGGAGGACGGAAATGACCTAAATATTAATCCAATGACACCAACACACCTAATGGATGCACAAGATTGGTTAAAAATTCTAATCCGACAAGAATAAGCCTAGGAAGGACGAAAATGACCTAAATGTTAATCCATTCACACAAATGAAATTATTGGATGCAAAAGATTGGTAAAACAAACCCTAACTGGACTACAATAAGATTAGGGAGGACGAAAATGATCTGAATGTTAATCGAATTTCACAAACACACTTATTGGGGGCAAAGGACTGGTTAAAAAATTCCTATTGGACAAGGGTAAGCTTATGGAGGACGAAAATGACCTAAATGTTAACCGAATGACACAAACACACTTATTGGGGGAAATGGATTGGCTAAAAATTCCTATTGGCCAAGAATAAGCCTAGGGAGGACGAAAATGACCTAAATGTTAATCCAATAACACAAATGAACGTATTGGATGCACAAGATTGGTTAAGAACCCTATCAGGACAAGAATAAGATTAGGGAGGACGAAAATGACCTAAATGTTAATCCAATGACACAAATGAACTTATTGGATGCACAAGATTGGGTAAAAACCCTAATTGCACAACAATAAACCTAGGGAGGGCGAAAATGACCTAAATGTTAATCCAATGACACAATTGAACTTATTGGATGCACAAGATTGGGTAAAAACCCTAATTGGACAAAAATAAGCCTAGGGAGGACGAAAACTACCTAAATGTTAATAAAACGACACAAATGTACTTATTGGATTCACAATATTAGTTAAAAACCCTAATTGAGCTAGAATAAGCCTAGAGAGCACGAAAATGACCTATATATTAATCCAATGACCCAAATGAACTTATTGCATGCACAAGATTGGTTAAAAACCCTAATTGGACTACAATAAGCCTAGGCAGGATGAAAATAACCTAAATGTTAATCCATTGACACAAACACACCTATTGAATGCACAAGGTTGGTTATAAACGCTAATTGGACAAAAATAAGCTAAGGGAGGATGAAAACTACCAAAATGTTAAGAAAATGACACAAATGAACTTATTGGATGCACAAGATTATTTAAAAACCCTAATCGAACAAGAAAAAGCCTAGGGAGGATGAAAATGACCAAAATATTAATCCAATGACACAAATGAACTTATTGGATGCACAAGATTGGTTAAAAACCCGAATTCGACTACGATAAGCCTAGGAAGGACGAAAATGACCTAAATGTTAATCCACTGACACAAACCCATCTTATGGGATGCACAAGATTGCTTAAAAATCCTAATTGGACAAGAATAAGCCTAGGGAAGACGAAAATGACCTAAATATTAATCCAATGAGACAAATCAACTTATTGGAAACACAAGATTGGTTGAAAACCCTAATTGGACTACAATAAGACTAGGGAGGACGAAAATGACCTAAATGTTAATTCAATGACACAAACGCGCCTATTGGATGCACAAGATTGGTTAAAAACCGTAACTGGACAAGAATAAGCCTAGGGAGGACGAAAATGACATAAATATTAATCCAATTACACAAATGAACTTATTGGATGCAAAAGATTGGAAAAAAACCCTAACTGGACTACAATAATGCTAAGGAGGACGAAAATGACCTATATGTTAATCGATTGACACAAACACACTTATTGGAAAAAAAACCTAACTGGACAAGAATAAGCCTAGGGAGGACGAAAATGACCTAAAAGTTCATCCAATGACCCAAACAAACTTATTGGATGCACAATATTGGTTAAATACCCTAATTGGACTAGAATAAACCTACGGAGCACGAAAATGACCTAAATGCTAATCCAATGACACAAATGAACTTATTGGATGCACACGATTGGTTAAAAACCATAAAAGGACAAGAATAAGCCTAGTGAGGACGAAAATGACCTAAATGTTTATCCAATGACACAAACACACCTATTGGATGCACAAGATTGGTTAAAAACCCTAATTGGACAAGAATAAGCCTAGGGAAGACGAAAATGACCTAAATGTTTATCCAATGACACAAACACACCTATTGGATGCACAAGATTGGTTAAAAATTCTACTCGGACAAGAATAAGCCTAGGAAGGACGAAAATGACCTAAATGTTAATCCAATCACACAAATGAACTTATTGGATGCACAAGATTGGTTAAAAACCCTCTAATCCGACAAGAATAAGCCTAGGAAGGACGAAAATGACCTAAATGTTAATCCAATCACACAAATGAACTTATTGGATGCAAAAGATTGGTAAAAAAACCCTAACAGGACTACAATAAGACTAGTGAGGACGAAAATGACCTAAATGTTAAGCGAATGACACAAATGAACGTATTGGATGCGGAAGATTGGTTAAAAACCATAATTGGACAAGAATAAGATTAGGGAGGACGAAAACCACCTAAATGTTAATAAAACAGCACAAATGAACTTATTGGATGCACAAGATTAGTTAAAAACCCTGATTTAAGTAGAATAAGCCTTGGGAGGACGAAAATGACCTAGATATTAATCCAATGACACAAATGAACTTATTGCATGCACAAGATTGGTTAAAAATCCTAATGTGACTAGAAGAAGCCTAGGGAGGACGAAAATGACCTAAATTTTAATCCAATGACAGATACACACCTATTGCGTGCACAAGATTGGTTAAAAATTCTAATTGGACAAGAATAATCCTAGGGATGACGAAAATGACCTACATTTTAATTCAACGACACTAATTAACTTATTGGATGCACAAGATTGGTTAAAAACCCAAACTGGACAAGAATAAGCCTTGGGAGGACGAAAATGACCTAAATATTAATCCAATGACACAAATGAACATATTGGATGCACAAGATTGGTTAAAAACCCTAATTGCACTACAATAAGCCTAGGCAGGACGGAAATGACCTAAATGTTAATCCAATCACACAAATGAACTTAATGGATGCACAAGATTGGTAAAAAACTCTAACTGGACTACAATAAGCCTAGGGATGACGAAAATGACCTAAATGATAATCGAATGACACAAACACACTTATTGGGGGCACAAGATTGGTAAAAATTCTAATTGGACAAGAATAAGCCTAGGGAAGATGAAAATGACCTAAATGTTAATCGAATGACACAAATGAACTTATTGGATGCACAAGATTGGTTAAAAACCCAAATCGAACAAGAACAAACCTAGGGAGGACGAAAATGACCTAAATATTAATACAATGACACAAATAAAATTATTGGATGCACAAGATTTGTTAAAAACCCTAATAGGAAAAGAACAAGCTTATGGATGACTAAAATGACCTAAATGTTAATCCAATGACACAAACCCACCTATTGAATGCACAAGGTTGGTTATAAACGCTAATTAGAAAAAAATAAGCCAAGGGAGGATGAAAACTACCTAAATGTTAAGAAAACAACACAAATGAACTTATTGGATGCACAAACTTTTAATAGAAATGCAGTGATATTTCATTAGCTAGAAAAAAATTGAATGTCATTAATTTCAGTCAACATTGTTTCTTTTGAATTTCACTTAAAGAGAATTTATTTTATTTTGGACCATAAATGAATTTTGATCTAATAATTGGAATATTAATTTTACAAATGAATAAATAAATAATATTTTAGTAAATTACATTACGTTCTTTTAATGAGAAAAAAAAAATTAATTAGTTGTTTCTAAATGAAAATAAATATTTTTCAGTAATATTCGTATCAAAAATTTGGGGTGTTACACCACAAATGAACTTATTGCATGCCCAAATTGGTTAAAAACCCTAATTGGACTACAATAAGCCTAGGCAGGATCGAAATGACGTAAATGTTAATGCACTAACACAAACACACCTAGTGTATGCACAAGATTGCTTAAAAATCCTAATTGGACCAAAATAAACCTAGGGACGACGAAAATGACCTAAATTTTAATCCAATGACACAAATGAACTTGTTGGATACACAAGATTGATTAAAAACCACAATTTGACAAGAATAAGCTTAGGGAGGACGAAAATGACCTAAATATTAATTTAATGACACAAATGAACTTATTGGTTGGAGAAGATTGGTTAAAAACCCTAATGTGACTACTATAAGGCTAGGGAGGACGAAAATGACCTAAATGTTAATCCAATGACACCAAAACACCTGTTGGATGCACAAATGAACATATTGGATGCACAAGATTGGTAAAAAACCCTAGTTGAACAAGAATATGCCTAGGGAGGACGAAAATGACCTAAATATTAATCCAATGACACAAATAAAATTATTGGATGCAAAAGATTTGTTAAAAACCCTAACTGGACAACAATAAGCTTAGGGAGGACGAAAATGACCTAAATGTTATTCCAATGACACAAACACACATATTGAATGCACAAGGTTGGTTATAAACCCTAATTGGACAAAAATAAGGCTAGGGAGGACGAAAACAACCTAAATGTTAAAAAAAACGACACAAATGAACTTATTGGATGCACAAGATTAGTTAAAAACCCTAATTGAACTACAATACGCCTAGGGAGGACGAAAATGACCTAAATATTAATCAAATGACACAAATGAACTTATTGCATGCACAAGATTGGTTAAAAGTCCTAAAGTGACTACAAGAAGCCTCGGGAGGATGAAAACGACCTAAATGTTAATCCAATGTCATGCACAAGATTGGTTAAAAATTCTAATTGGACAAGAATAAGACTAGGGAAGACGAAAATGACCTAAATGTTAATAAAATGACACAAATGAACTTATTGGATGCACAAGATTGGTTAAAAACCCTACTTGGACCAGAATAACGATAGGGAGGACGCAAATGACCTAACCATTAATCCAATGAGACAAATGAACTTATTGGAAGCACAAGATTGGTTGAAAACCCTAATTGGACTACAATAAGCCTAAGGAGGACGAAAATGACCTAAATGTTAATCCAATGACACAAACACACCTATTGGATTCACAAGATTGGTTAAAAACCCTAATTGGACTAGAATAAACCTATGGAGGACGAAAATGACCTAAATGTTAATCCAATGACACAAACACACCTATTGGATTCACAAGATTGGTTAAAAACCCTAATTGGACTAGAATAAGCATAGAGACGACGAAAATGGCCTAAATATTAATCTAATGACACAAATGAACTTATTGGAAGCAAAAGATTGGTTAAAAACCATATTTGGACAAGAATAAGATTAGGGAGGACGAAAATGACCTAAATGTTAATCCAATGACACAAACACCCCTATTGGATTCCCAAGGATGGTTTAAAACCCTAATTGGACAAAAATAAGCCTAGGGAGGACGAAAACTACCTAAATGTTAATAAAATGACACAAATGAACTTATTGGATTCACAAGATTAGTTAAAAACCCTAATTGAACTAGAACAAGCCTAGGGAGGACGAAAATGACCTAAATATTAATCCGATGACACAAATGAACTTATTGCATGCACTAGATTGGTTAAAAACCCTAATTGGACTACAATAAGCCTAGGCAGGATATAAATGACGTAAATATTAATGCACTAACACAAACACACCTAGTGTATGCACAAGAATGCTTAAAAATCATAATTGGACCAAAATAACCATAGGGAGGAAGAAAATGACCTAAATTTTAATCCAATGACACAAATGAACTTTTTGGATGCACAAGATTGATTAAAAACCCTAATTTGACAAGAATAAGCCTAGGGAGGACGAAAATGACCTAAATATTAATTTAATGACACAAATGAACTTATTGGATGGACAAGATTGGTTAAAAACCCTAAATGTTAATCCAATGACACAAACACACATGTTGGATGCACAAGATTGGTTGAAAACCCTAATTGGACAAGAATAAGCTTAGGGAGGACGAAAATGACCTAAATGTTAATCCAATCACACAAATGAACTTATTGCATGCCCAAGATTGGTTAAAAACCCTAATTGGACTACAATAAGCGTAGGCAGGATCGAAATGACGTAAATGTTAATGCACTAACACAAACACACCTAGTGTATGCACAAGATTGCTTAAAAATCCTAATTGGACCAAAATAACCCTAGGGAGGACGAAAATGACCTAAATATTCTTCCAATGACACAAACACACCTAGTGTATGCACAAGATTGCTTAAAAATCCTAATTGGACCAAAATAACCCTAGGGAGGACGAAAATGACCTAAATATTCTTCCAATGACACAAACACACCTAGTGTATGCACAAGATTGCTTAAAAATCCTAATTGGACCAAAATAACCCTAGGGACGACGAAAATGACCTAAATTTTAATCCAATGACACAGATGAACTTGTTGGATACACAAGATTGATTAAAAACCATAATTTGACAAGAATAAGCCTAGGGAGGACGAAAATGACCTAAATATTAATTTAATGACACAAATGAACTTATTGGTTGGAGAAGATTGGTTAAAAACCCTAACGTGACTACTATAAGGCTAAGGAGGACGAAAATGACCTAAATGTTAATCCAATGACACCAACACACCTGTTGGATGCACAAGAATTGTTAAAAACCCTAATTGGACAATAATTAGCTTAGGGAGGAAGAAAATGACCTAACTGTTAATCCAATCACACAAATGAACTTATGGGATGCACAAGATTGGTTAAAAACCCTAGTTGAACAAGAATATGCCTAGGGAGGACGAAAATGACCTAAATATAAATCCAATAATACAAATATAATTATTGGATGCAAAAGATTTGTTAAAAACCCTAACTGCACAAGAATAAGCTTAGGGATGACGAAAATGACTTAAATGTTAATCCAATGACACAAACGCTCATATTGAATGCACAAGGTTGGTTATAAACCCTAATTGGACAAAAATAAGCCTAGGGAGGACGAAAACAACCTAAATGTTAAAAAACCGACACAAATGAACTTATTGGATGCACAAGATTAGTTAAAAACCCTAATTGAACTAGAATAAGCCTAGGGAGGACGAAAATGACCTAAATATTAATCAAATGACACAAATGAACTTATTGGATGCACAAGATTAGTTAAAAACCCTAATTGAACTAGAATAAGCCTAGGGAGGACGAAAATGACCTAAATGTTAATCCACTAACACAAACACACCTATGGGATGCAGAAGATTGCTTAAAAATCCTAATTGGACAAGAATAAACCTAGGGAGGATGAAAATGACCAATATGTTAATCCAATGACACAAATGAACTTATTGGATGCCCAAGATTGGTTAAAAATCCTAATGTGACTACAAGAAGCATCGGGAGGACGAAAATGACCTAAATGTTAATCCAATGTCACAAACACACTTATTGGGTGCACAAGATTGGTTAAAAATTCGAATTGGACAAGAATAAGACTAGGGGAGACGAAAATGACCTAAATGTTAATAAAATGACACAAATGAACTTATTGGATGCACAAGATTGGTTAAAAACCCTAATTGGACTAGAATAACGATAGGGAGGACGCAAATGACCTAACAACTAATCCAATGAGCACTAGTAGAAAATTGGGCTTTTAATACGGCAGATTTAAGTCGGTTACGTGCTACCAGACTTAACAAATGAGGCGAAGGTACATTTAAGTCGTTTGTCCGTATAAACGAGTTAACAAGATGAGGCGGTGGCAGATTTGTAAATATGTGAAAAACGATTAACACGGTTAGATTGACAACCGACTTAAGAGATAATGTAAAAATAAAATTAAAAAATTAATATATTTCATTATACTCCGTGCTAAATCGGTTATTTATTAAACGACTTAATAAAACGAGGCGGTGACAATTTTGTAAATATTTAGAACTGGTTTAATGCGGTTCTATTAATAACCGACTTAAAGCAAACGTAAACAATAACTTTAACCAAGTGAAACGTTTTATCTTCCACTTTATTAACTATTCTATTATAAATCTTTTCTATTCTCTAACCATATTTCTGATCTACACTCATAGCTCTGTTTAATACGTCGATTTCTTTATAATAGCCAAACTTCAACTCAGTTTCATGTCGATTTCTTTACAATCGTGAAACTCAGTTTCATCGCCGTAATCAAAGTCAGTTTCCCGTTGTCAAAGTCAGTTTCATCGCCGTAGTGAAACTCAGTTTCATCGCCATCTTCTTCACAATCGTGTTTCATGGCATCGCCACCTTTTGTTTCATCGCCACTATTTCATTCAGGTATGGTCTTCAATAATAAATAATTCATTTAGATAAAATGATTATCATATGCTGATAATTTCATTTAGATAATAATATCATATTATTTGAAGGAAAAAAATATATGTCAAATTCATTTTTTTTCTTTCTAACTATTGTTTATTTTACTTTAATAGTTACTTATTTGTATCATAGTTATTTGAGTAAGTGTACGAGTGTGGATAAATTTTTACAACTTACTTTTAAAAAAAACTTCATAAAAACCAAGGAAAATTTTATTGTTGTTTTTTTAAATAGAATCTGTTATATTTTGAAGAAATAAGAAAT
>NC_021166.2:32813999-32828519 GCF_000331145.2 Cicer arietinum | reverse complement strand
TGTGCATTTTATTTTGAAATTAATTGAAGAAAATGACGATGCTAATATATGTCTATTGAATATTGTTACATTGTGGTTTTGTAATTTTGTTAATGGATATCTAATTATTAGTCGGAAATTTTGTACTCTATATTTTTTTTATAAACATGAGATATTGTGATATTGTATATTTTGATTATTAGATGTTTATATAAAATTGTGATTGTAAGTACAAAACTCTTATTTGAAATTTAATACGAAAGATTGTATGGATTAGGAGCGTGAAAATAAAATGAGAAATTTATATAAAAAAAAAAATAATTATTTTAACTATATCTATTAAGTTAGTTGGTCAAAATATCCGACTTAAAAAGATGATGTGTTGTACTGAATTTATGATGTTTAAGTCGGTTAAGGTGAATCGACTTAATATGATGAAGCTCTGTTAAGTCGGTTCATGGAACGAGTTAAAAAACAACATATTTTTTAAGTCCTTTGCTGTTAACTCGGGCACGGAACCGACTTAAAATGTACATTTTAACCGACTTAAAAAGGCAAAATTCTACTAGTGGAGACAAATGAATTTATTGGAAGCAAAAGATTGGTTGAAAACCCTAATTGGACTACAATAAGCCTAGGGAGGACGAAAATAACCTAAATGTTAATCCAATGACACAAACACGCCTATTGGATTCACAAGATTGGTTAAAAACCCTAATTGGACAAGAATAAGCCTAGGGAAGACCAAATCACCTAAATGTTAATAAAATGACACAAATGAACTTATTGGATGCACAAGATTGGTTAAAAACACTAATTGGACTAGAATAAGCATAGAGACGACGAAAATGGCCTAAATATTAATCTAATGAAACAAATGAACTTATTGGAAGCACAAGATTGGTTAAAACCCCTAATTGGACTACAATAAGCCTAGGGAGCACGAAAATGACCTAAATGTTAATCCAATAACACAAACACAATTATTGGGGGAAATGGATTGGCTAAAAATTCCTATTGGACAAGAATAAGCCTAGGGAGGACGAAAATGACGTAAATGTTAATCCAATAACACAAATGAACGTATTGGATGCACAAGATTGGTTAAAAACTCTATTTGGACAAGAATAAGATTAGGGAGGACGAAAATGACCTAAATGTTAATCCAATGACACAAACACCCCTATTGGATTCACAAGGTTGGTTAAAAACCCTCATTGGACAAAAATAAGCCTAGGGAGGACGAAAACTACCTAAATGTTAATAAAATGACACAAATGAACTTATTGGATTCACAAGATTAGTTAAAAACCCTAATTAAACTAGAATAAGCCTAGGGAGGACGAAAATGACCTAAATATTAATCCAATGACACAAATGAACTTATTGCATGCACAAGATTGGTTAAAAACCCTAATTGGACTACAATAAGACTAGGCAGGATTTAAATGACGTAAATGTTAATGCACTAACACAAACTCACCTAGTGTATGCACAAGAATGCTTAAAAATCTTAATTGGACCAAAATAACCCTAGAGAGGACGAAAATGACCTAAATTTTAATCCAATGACACAAATGAACTTGTTGGATGCACAAGATTGATTTAAAATCCTAATTTGACAAGAATAAGCCTAGGGAGGACGAAAATGACCTAAATATTAAAAACCCTAACGTGACTACAATAAGGCTAGGGAGGATGAAAATGACCTAAATGTTAATCCAATGACACAAACACACCTGTTGGATGAACAAGATTGGTTAAAAACCCTAATTGGACAAGAATAAGCTTAGGGAGGACGAAAATGACCTAAACCTTAATCCAATCACACAAATGAACTTATTGGATGCACAAGATTGGTCAAAAACCCTAGTTGAACAAGAATATGCCTAGGGAGGACGAAAACTACCTAAATGTTAAGAAAACAACACAAATGAACCTATTGGATGCACAAGATTATTCAAAAACCCTAATTGAACAAGAATAAGCCTAGGGAGGAAGAAAATAACCTAAATTTTAATCCAATGACACAAATGAACTTATTGCATGCACAAGATTGGCTAAAAACCCTAATTGGACTACAATAAACCTAGGCAGGACGAAAATGACATAAATGTTAATCCACTGACACAAACACACCTATGGGATGCACAAGATTGCTTAAAAAGCGTAATTGGACAAGAATAAGCTTTGGGAGGACGAAAATAACCTTAATGTTCATCCAATGACACAAATGAACTTATTGCGTGCACAAGATTGGTTAAAAACCATAATTGGACTACAACAAGCCTAGGCAGGACGAAAATGACCTAAATGTTAATCCAATGAGACAAATGAATTTATTGGATGTACAAGATTTGTTAAAAACCCTAACGTGACTACAATAAGCCTAGGGAGGAAGAATATGACCTAAATGTTAATCCAATGACACAAACACCCCTGTTGGATTCACAAGATTGGTTAAAAACCCTAATTGGACAAGAATAAGCTTAGGGAGGAGAAAATGACCTAAATGTTAATCCAATCACACAAATGAACTTATTGGATGCACAGGATTGGTAAAAAATCCTAACTGGACTTAAATAAGCCTAGGGATAACGAAAATGACCTAAATGATAATCGAATGACACAAACACACTTATTGGGGGCACAAGATTGGTTAAAAATTCTAATTGGACAAGAATAAGCCTAGGGAGGACGAAAATGACCTAAATATTAATCGAATGGCACAAATAAAATTATTGGATGCACAAGATTTGTTAAAAACCCTAATTGGACAAGAACAAGCTTAGGGATGACGAAAATGACCTAAATATTAATCCAATGGCACAAATAAAATTATTGGATGCACAAGATTTGTTAAAAACCCTAATTGGACAAGAACAAGCTTATGGATGACGAAAATGACCTAAATGTTAATCAAATGACACAAACCCACCTATTTAATGCACAAGGTTGGTTATAAATGCTAATTGGACAAAAATAAGCCAAGGGAGGATGAAAACTACCTGAATGTTAAGAAAACGACACAAATAAACTTATTGGATGCACAAGATTGGTTAAAAACCCTAATTGAACTAGAATAAGCTTAGGGATGACGAAAATGACCTAAATATTAATCCAATGACACAAAAGAACTTAATGCATGCACAAGATTTGTTAAAAACCCTAATTGGACTATAATAAGCCTAGACATGACGAAAATAACCTAAATTTTAATCCACATACACAAACACACCTATTGGATGCACAAGATTACTTAAAAAGCTTAATTGGACAAGAATAAGTCTAGGGAGGACGAAAATGACCTCAATGTTAATCCAATGACACAAATGAACTTATTGGATGCACAAGACTGGTTAAAACCCCTAATTGGACAAGAATAAGCCTAGGGAGGACGAAAATGACCTAAATATTAATCCAATAACACAAATGAACATATTGGATGCACAAGATTGGTTAAAAACCCTAATTGCACTACAATAAGCCTAGGCAGGACGGAAATGACCTAAATGTTAATCGAATCACACAAATGAACTTATTGGATGCACAAGATTGGTTAAAAACTCTTACTGGACTACAATAAGCCTAGGGAAGACGAAAATGACCTAAATGATAATCGAATGACACAAACACACTTATTGGGGGCACAAGATTGGTGAAAAATTCTAATTGGACAAGAATAAGCCTAGGGGAGATGAAAATGACCTAAATGTTAATCTAACGACACAAATGAACTTATTGGATGCACAAGATTGGTTAAAAACCCTAATTGGACTATAATAAGCCTAGGCAGGACGAAAATAACCTAAATGTAAATCCACTGACACAAACACACCTATGGGATGCTCAAGATTACTTAAAAAGCCTAATTGGACAAGAATAAGTCTAGGGAGGAGGAAAATGATGTCAATGTTAATCCAATGACACAAATGAACTTATTGGATGCACAAGATTGGTTAAAAACCCTAATTGGACAAGAAAAAGGCTATGGAGGACGAAAATGACCTAAATATTAATCCAATGACACAAATGAACATATTGGATGCACAAGATTGGTTAAAAATCGTAATGTGACTACAAGAAAACTAGGGAGGATGAAAATGACCTAAATGTTAATCCAATGACCCAAACACACTTATTGGGTGCACAAGATTGGTTAAAAACCCTAAATGAACTACAATAAGCCTAGGGAGGACGAAAATGACCTAAATGTTAATCCAATGACACAAACACACCTATAGGATGCACAAGATTGGTTAAAACCCTAATTGGACAAGAATAAGCTTAGGGAGTACGAAAATGACCTAAATGATTATTCAAAAACCCTAATTGAACTAGAATAAACCTAGGGAGGGCGAAAATGACCTCAATATTTATCCAATGACACAAATGAACGTATTGGATGCACAAGATTGGTTAAAACCCTAATTGGACAAGAATAAGCTTAGGGAGTACGAAAATGACCTAAATGATTATTCAAAAACCCTAATTGAACTAGAATAAACCTAGGGAGGGCGAAAATGACCTCAATATTTATCCAATGACACAAATGAACGTATTGGATGCACAAGATTGGTTAAAACCCTAATTGGACAAGAATAAGCTTAGGGAGTACGAAAATGACCTAAATGATTATTCAAAAACCCTAATTGAACTAGAATAAACCTAGGGAGGGCGAAAATGACCTCAATATTTATCCAATGACACAAATGAACTTATTGGATGCACAAGATTGGTTAAAAACCCTAATTGAACTAGAATAAACCTAGGGAGGGCGAAAATGACCTAAATATTTATCCAATGACACAAATGAACTTATTGGACTACAATAAGCCTAGGCAGGAAATAAATGACCTAAATATTAATCGACTAACACAAACACACCTTGTGTATGCAAAAGATTGCTTAAAAATCCTAATTGGACCAAAATAAGCCTATAGGGGACGAAAGCGACCTAAAAGTTAATCCAATGACACAAATGAACTTATTGGATGCACAAGATTGGTTAAAAACCCTAATTTGACAAGAATAAGCCTAGGGAGGACGAAAATGGCCTAAATATTAATCCAATGAGACAAATGAACTTATTGGATATGCAAGATTTGTTAAAAACCCTAACGTTAGTACAATAAGCCTAGGGAGGAAGAAAATGACCTAAATGTTAATCCAATGACACAAACACACCTGTTGGATGCACAAGATTAGTTAAAAACTCTAATTGGACAAGAATAAGCTTAGGGAGGACGAAAAAGACCTAAATGTTAATCCAATCACACAAATGAACTTATTGGATGCACAAGATTGGTAAAAAACCCTAACTGGACTTCAATAAGCCTAGGGATGACAAAAATGACCTAAATGATAATCGAATGACATAAACACACTTATTGGGGGCACAAGATTGGTTAAAAATTCTAATTGGACAAAAATAAGCCTAGGGAGGACGAAAACTACCTAAATGTTAATAAAACGATACAATTGAACTTATTGGATTCATAAGATTAGTTAAAAACCCTAATTGAAATAGAATAAGCCTAAAGAAGGACGAAAATGACCTAAATATTAATCCAATGACACAAATGAACTTATTGCATGCCCAAGATTGGTTAAAAACCCTAATTGGCTACAATAAGCCTAGGCAGGATCGAAATGACGTAAATGTTAATGCACTAACACAAACACACCTAGTGTATGCACAAGATTGCTTAAAAATCCTAATTGGACCAAAATAACCCTAGGGACGACTAAAATGAACTAAATTTTAATCCAATGACCATAATTTGACAAGACTAGGGAGGACGAAAATGACCTAAATATTAATTTCATGACACAACTGAACTTATTGGTTGGAGAAGATTGGTTAAAAACCCTAACATGACTACTATAAAGCTAGGGAGGACGAAAATGACCTAAATGTTAATCCAATGACACCAACACACCTGTTGGATGCACAAGATTGGTTAAAAACCCTAATTGCACAAGAATAAGCCTAGGGAGGACGAAAATGACCTAAATGTTAATCCAATGACACCAACACACCTGTTGGATGCACAAGATTGGTTAAAAACCCTAATTGGACAAGAATAAGCTTAGGGAGGAAGAGAATGACATGAATGTTAATCCAATCACACAAATGAACTTATTTGATGCCCAAGATTGGTTAAAAACCCTATTTGAACAAGAATAAGCCTAGGGAGGACGAAAATGACCTAAATATTAATCCAATGACACAAATAAAATTATTGGATGCAAAAGATTTGTTAAAAACCCAAACTGGACAACAATAAGCTTAGGGAGGACGAAAATGACCTAAATGATAATCCAATGACACAAACGCACATATTGAATGCACAAGGTTGGTTATAAACCCTAATTGGAAAAAAATAAGGCTAGGGAGGACGAAAACAACCTAAGTGATAAAAAAACGACACAAATGAACTTATTGGATGCACAAAAATTACTTAAAAACCCTAATTGAACTAGAATAAGCCTAGGGAGGACGAAAATGACCTAAATATTAATCAAATGACACAAATGAACTTATTGCATGCACAAGATTGGTTAAAAACCCTAATTGGAATACAATAAGCCAAGGCATGACGAAAACGACCTAAATGTTAATCCACTAACACAAACACACCTATGGGATGCAGAAGATTGCTTAAAAATCCTAATTGGACAAGTATAAGCCTAGGGAGGATGAAAATGACAAATATGTTAATCCAATGACACAAATGAACTTAATAGATGCCCAAGATTGGTTAAAAACCCTAATTAGACAAGAATAATCCCAGGGAGGACAAAAATGACCTAAATATTAATCCAATGACACAAATGAACATATTGGATGCACAAGATTGGTTAAAAATCCTAATGTGACTACAAGAAGCCTCAGGAGGACAAAAACGACCTAAATGTTAATCCAATGTCATGCACAAGATTGGTTAAAAATTCTAATTGGACAAGAATAAGACTAGGGAAACGAAAAATGGCCTAAAGGTTAATCTAATGACACAAATGAACTTATTGGAAGCACAAGATTGGTTAAAACCCCAAATTACACTACAATAAGCCTACAATAAGCCTACAATAAGCACAAGATTGGCTAAAAACCCTAATTGGACTACAATAAGCCTAGGCAGGATCGAAATGACGTAAATGATAATGCACTAACACAAACACACCTAGTGTATGCACAAGATTGCTTAAAAATCCTAATTGGACCAAAATAACCCTAGGGAGGACGAAAATGACCTAAATTTTAATCCAATGACACAAATGAACTTGTTGGATGCACAAGATTGATTAAAAACCATAATTGGACAACAATAAGCTTATGGAGGACGAATTTAACCAAAATGTTAATCCAATGACACAAACGCACATATTGAATGCACAAGGTTGGTTATAAACCCTAATTGGACAAAAATAAGCCTAGGGAGAACGAAAACAATCTAAATGTTAAAAAAGCGACACAAATGAACTTATTGGATGCACAAGATTAGTTAAAAACCCTAATTGAATTAGAATAAGCCTAGTGAGGACGAAAATGACCTAAATATTAATCAAATGACACAAATGAACTTATTGCATGCACAAGATTGGTTAAAAACCCTAATTGGAATACAATAAGAAAAGGGAGGACGAAAATGACCTAAATATTGATCCACTAACACAAACACACCTATGGCATGCAGAAGATTGCTTAAAAATCCTAATTGGACAAGAATAAGCCTAAGGAGGATTAAAATGACCAATATGTTAATCCAATGACACAAATGAACTTCTTGGATGCCCAAGATTGGTTAAAAACCCTAATTAGACAAGAATAAGCCCATGGAGGACAAAAATGACCTAAATATTAATCCAATGACACAAATGAACATATTGGATGCACAAGATTGGTTAAAAATCCTAAGGTGACTACAAGAAGCCTCGAGAGGACGAAAACGACTTAAATGTTAATCCAATGTCATGCACAAGATTGGTTAAAAATTCTAATTGGACATGAATAAGACTGGGGAAGACGAAAATGACCTAAATGTTAATAAAATGACACAAATGAACTTATTGGATGCACAAGATTGGTTAAAAACCCTAATTGGACTAGAATAACGACAGGGAGGACGCAAATGACCTAACCATTAATCCAATGAGACAAATGAACTTATTGGAAGCACAAGATTGGTTGAAAACCCTAATTGGACTACAATAAGCCTAGGGAGGACGAAAATGACCTAAATGTTAATCCAATGACACAAACACACCTATTGGATTCACAAGATTGGTTAAAAACCCTAATTGGAAAAGAATAAGCCTAGGGAGGACCAAAATGACCTAAATGTAATAAAATGACACAAATGAACTTATTGGACGCACAAGATTGGTTAAAAATACTAATTGGACTAGAATAAGCATAGAGACGACGAAAATGGCCTAAATGTTAATCTAATGACACAAATGAACTTATTGGAAGCACACTATTGGTTAAAACCCCTAATTGGACTACAAGAAACTTAGGGAGGATGAAAGTAACTTAAATGTTAATCCAATGACACCAACACACCTATTGGATGCACAAGATTGGTTAAAAATTCTAATCCGACAAGAATAAGCCTAGGAAGAACGAAAATTACCTAAATGTTAATCCAATCACACAAATGAAATTATTGGATGCAAAAGATAGGTAAAAAAACCCTAACTGGAGTACAATAAGACTTGGGAGGACGAAAATGATCTGAATGTTAATCGAACGTCACAAACACACTTATTGGGGGCAAAGGACTGGTTAAAAATTCCTATTGGACAAGAATAAGCTTATGGAGGACGAAAATGACCTAAATGTTAACCGAATGACACAAACACACTTATTGGGGGCAAAGGACTGGTTAAAAATTCCTATTGGACATGAATAAGCTTAGGGAGGACGGAAATGACCTAAATGTTAATCCAATGACATAAATGAACGTATTGGATGCACAAGATTGGTTAAAAATCTTATTTGGACAAGAATAAGATTAGGGAGGACGAGAATGACCTAAATGTTAATCCAATGACACAAACACCCCTATTGGATTCACAAGGTTGGTTAAAAACCCTAACGTGACTACAATAAGGCTAGGGAGGACGAAATTGACCTAAATATTAATCCAATGACACAAATGAACTTATTGGATGCATAAGATTGATTAAAAACCCTAATTGAACTAGAATAAGCCTAGGGAGGGCGAAAATGACCTAAATATTAATCCAATGACACAAATGAACTTATTGGATGCATAAGATTGATTAAAAACCCTAATTGAACTAGAATAAGCCTAGGGAGGGCGAAAATGACCTAAATATTAATCCAATGACACAAATGAACTTATTGGATGCATAAGATTGATTAAAAACCCTAATTGAACTAGAATAAGCCTAGGGAGGGCGAAAATGACCTAAATATTAATCCAATGACACAAATGAACTTATTGGATGCATAAGATTGATTAAAAACCCTAATTGAACTAGAATAAGCCTAGGGAGGGCGAAAATGACCTAAATATTAATCCAATGACACAAATGAACTTATTGGATGGACAAGATTGGTTAAAAACCCTAACGTGACTACAATAAGGCTAGGGAGGACGAAAATGACCTAAATGTTAATCCAATGACACAAACACATCTGTTGGATGCACAAGATTTGTTAAAAACTCTAATTGGATAAGAATAAGCTTAGGGAGGACGAAAATGACCTAAACGTTAATCCAATCACACAAATGAACTTGTTGGATGTACAAGATTGGTTAAAAACCCTAATTGGACAAGAATAAGCTTAAGGAGGACGAAAAAGACCTAAATGTTAATCCAATGACACAAACGCACCTATTGAATGCACAAGGTTGGTTATAAACCCTAATTGGACAAAAATAATCCTAGGGAGGACGAAAACAACCTAAATTTTAAAAAAACGACACAAGTGAATTTATTGGATGCACAAGATTAGTTAAAGACCCTAATTGAACTAGAATAAGCCTAGGGAGGACGAAAATGACCTAAATATTAATCAAATGACACAAATGAACTTATTGAGTGCATAAGATTAGTTAAAAACCCTAATTGGAATACAATAACCATAGGCAGGACGAAAATGACCTAAATGTTAATCCACTAACACAAACACACCTATGGGATGCCGAAGATTGCTTAAAAATCCTAGTTGGACAAGAATAAACCTAGCGAGGATGAAAATGACCAATATGTTAAACCAATGACACAAATGAACTTATTGGATGCCCAAGATTGCTTAACAACCGTAATTAGACAAGAATAAGCCCAGGGGTGACGAAAACGACCTAAATATTAATCCAATGACACAAATGAACATATTGGATGCACAAGACTGGTTAAAAATCCTAATGTGACTAGAAGAAGCCTCGGGAGGACGAAAATGACCTAAATGTTAATCCAATGACACAAACACACTTATTGGGTGCACAAGGTTGGTTAAAAATTCTAATTGGACAAGAATAAGACTAGGGAAGACGAAAATGACCTAAATGTTAATAAAATGACACAAATGAACTTAATGGATGCACAAGATTGGTTAAAAACACTAATTGGACTAGAATAAGGATAGGGAGGACGCAAATGACCTAAATATTAATCCAATGAGACAAATGAACTTATTGGAAGCACAAGATTGGTTGAAAACCCTAATTGGACTACAATAAGCCTAGGGAGGACGAAAATGACCTAAATGTTAATCCAATGACACAAACACACCTATTGGATGCACAAGATTGGTTAAAAACCGTAATTGGACAAGACTAAGCCTAGGAAGGACGAAAATAACCTAAATGTTAATCTAATCACACAAATGAACTTATATTGATGCACGAGATTGGTAAAAAACCCTAACTGGACCACAATAATGCTAGGGAGGACGAAAATTACCTAAATGTTAATCGAATGACACAAACATAGTTATTGGGGGAAATGGATTGGCTAAAAATTCTTATTGGAAATGAATAAGCCTAGGGAGGACGGAAATGACCTAAATGTTAATCCAATGACACAAATGAACGTATTGGATGCACAAGATTGGTTAAAAACCCTATTTGGACAAGAATAAGATTAGGGAGGACGAAAATGACCTAAATGTTAATCCAATGACACAAACACCCATATTGGATTCACAAGGTTGGTTAAAAACCCTAATTGGACAAAAATAAGCCTAGGGAGGACGAAAACTACCTAAATGTTAATAAAACGACACAGACGAAGATATTGGATTCACAAGATTAGTTAAACACCCTAATTGAACTAGAATAAGCCTAGAGAAGGACGAAAATGACCTAAATATTAATCCAATGACACAAATGAACTTATTGCATGCTCGAGATTGGCTAAAAACCCTAATTGGACTACAATAAGCCTAGGCAGGATCGAAATGACGTAAATGATAAAAACCCTATTTGGACAAGAATAAGATTAGGGAGGACGAAAATGACCTAAATGTTAATCCAATGACACAAACACCCATATTGGATTCACAAGGTTGGTTAAAAACCCTAATTGGACAAAAATAAGCCTAGGGAGGACGAAAACTACCTAAATGTTAATAAAACGACACAGACGAAGATATTGGATTCACAAGATTAGTTAAACACCCTAATTGAACTAGAATAAGCCTAGAGAAGGACGAAAATGACCTAAATATTAATCCAATGACACAAATGAACTTATTGCATGCTCGAGATTGGCTAAAAACCCTAATTGGACTACAATAAGCCTAGGCAGGATCGAAATGACGTAAATGATAATGCACTAACACAAACACACCTAGTGTATGCACAAGATTGCTTAAAAATCCTAATTGGACCAAAATAACCCTATGGAAGACGAAAATTACCTAAATTTTAATCCAATGACACAAATGAACTTGTTGGATGCACAAGATTGGTTAAAAATTCTAATTGGACAAGAATAAGCCTAGGGAGGACGAAAATGACCTAAATGTTAATCCAATGACACCAACACACCTGTTGGATGCACAAGATTGGTTAAAAATTCTAATTGGACAAGAATAAGCCTAGGGAGGACGAAAATGACCTAAATGTTAATCCAATGACACCAACACACCTGTTGGATGCACAAGATTGATTAAAAACCATAATTTGACAAGAATAAGCCTAGGGAGGACGAAAATGACCTAAATATTAATTTAATCACACAAATGAACTTATTGGATGGACAAGATTGGTTAAAAACCCTAACGTGACTACTATAAGGCTAGGGAGGACGAAAATGACCTAAATGTTAATCCAATGACACCAACACACCTGTTGGATGCACAAGATTGATTAAAAACCATAATTTGACAAGAATAAGCCTAGGGAGGAGGAAAATGACCTAAATGTTAATCCAATGACACCAACACACCTGTTGGATGCACAAGATTGATTAAAAACCATAATTTGACAAGAATAAGCCTAGGGAGGAGGAAAATGACCTAAATGTTAATCCAATGACACCAACACACCTGTTGGATGCACAAGATTGATTAAAAACCATAATTTGACAAGAATAAGCCTAGGGAGGAGGAAAATGACCTAAATGTTAATCCAATGACACCAACACACCTGTTGGATGCACAAGATTGGTTAAAAACCCTAATTGGACAAGAATAAGCTTAGGCTGGAAGAAAATGACCTAAATATTAATCCAATCACACAAATGAACTTATTGGATGCACAAGATTGGCTAAAAACCCTAGTTGAACAAGAATATGCCAAGGGAGGACGAAAATGACCTAAATATTAATCCAATGACACAAATAAAATTATTGGATGCAAAAGATTTGTTAAAAACCCTAATTGGACAACAATAAGCTTAGGGAGGACAAAACTGACCTAAATGTTAATCCAATGACACAAATGCACATATTGAATGCACATGGTTGGTAATAAACCCTAATTGGACAAAAATAAGCCTAGGGAGAACGAACACTACCTAAATGTTAAAAAAAACGACACAAATGAACTTATTGGATGCTAGTTAAAAACCATAATTGAATAAGAATAAGCCTAAGGAGTACGAAAATGACCTAAATATTAATCAAATGACACAAATGAACTTATTGCATGCACAAGATTGGTTAAAAACCCTAATTGGAATACAATAAGCATAGGCAGGATGAAAATGACCTAAATGTTAATCCAATGACACAAATCAACATATTGGATCACAAGATTGGTTAAAAATCCTAATGTGGCTACAAGAAGCCTAGGGAGGACAAAAATGACCTAAGTGTTAATCCTATGACACAAACACACCTATTGGGTGCACAAGATTGGTTAAAAATTCTAATTGGACAAGAATAATCCTAGGGATGACGAAAATGACCTACATTTTAAATCAATGACACTAATGAACTTATTGGATGCACAAGATTGGTTAAAAACCCGAACTGGACAAGAATAAGCCTTGGGAGGACGAAAATGACCTAAATATTAATCCAATAACACAAATGAACATATTGGATGCACAAGATTGGTTAAAAACCCTAATTGAACAAGAAGAAGCCTAGGGAGGACGAAAATGACCTAAATATTAATCCAATAACACAAATGAACATATTGGATGCACAAGATTGGTTAAAAACCCTAATTGCAATACAATAAGCCTAGGCAGGACGGAAATGACCTAAATGTTAATCCAATCACACAAATGAACTTATTGGATGCACAAGATTGGTTAAAAACCCTAATTGAACAAGAAGAAGCCTAGGGAGGACGAAAATGACCTAAATGTTAATCCAATCACACAAATGAACTTATTGGATGCACAAGATTGGTTAAAAACCCTAATTGAACAAGAAGAAGCCTAGGGAGGACGAAAATGACCTAAATATTAATACAATGACACAAATAAAATTATTGGATGCACAAGATTTGTTAAAAACCCTAATTGGAAAAGAACAAGCTTATGGATGACTAAAATGACCTAAATGTTAATCCAATGACACAAACCCACCTATTGAATGCACAAGGTTGGTTATAAACGCTAATTAGAAAAAAATAAGCCAAGGGAGGAAGAAAACTACCTAAATATTAAGAAAACAACACAAATGAAATTATTGGATGCACAAGATTATTCAAAAACCCTAATTGAACAAGAATTAGCCTAGGGAGGAAGAAATAAACCTAAATATTAATCCAACGACACAAATGAACTTATTGCATGCACAAGATTGGTTAAAAACCCTAATTGGACTATAATAAGCCTAGGCAGGACGAAAATAACCTAAATGTAAATCCACTGACACAAACACACCTATGGGATGCTCAAGATTACTTAAAAAGCCTAATTGGACAAGAATAAGTCTAGGGAGGAGGAAAATGATGTCAATGTTAATCCAATGACACAAATGAACTTATTGGATGCACAAGATTGGTTAAAAACCCTAATTGGACAAGAAAAAACCTATGGAGGACGAAAATGACCTAAATATTAATCCAATGACCCAAATGAACATATTGGATGCACAAGATT
>NC_021166.2:32798019-32813085 GCF_000331145.2 Cicer arietinum | reverse complement strand
AGAATAAGCCTAGGGAGGACGAAAATGACCTAAATATTAATCCAATGAGACAAATGAACTTATTGGATATGCCAGATTTGTTAAAAACCCTAACGTTACTACAATAAGCCTAGGGAGGAAGAAAATGACCTAAATGTTAATCCAATGACACAAACACACCTGTTGGATGCACAAGATTGGTTAAAAACTCTAATTGGACAAGAATAAGCTTAGGGAGGACGAAAAAGACCTAAATGTTAATCCAATCACACAAATGAACTTATTGGATGCACAAGATTGGTAAAAAACCCTAACTCGACTTCAATAAGCCTAGGGATGACAAAAATGACCTAAATGATAATCGAATGACATAAACACACTTATTGGGGGCACAAGATTGGTTAAAAATTCTAATTGGACAAAAATAAGCCTAGGGAGGACGAAAACTACCTAAATGTTAATAAAACGATACAAATGAACTTATTGGATTCATAAGATTAGTTAAAAACCCTAATTGAAATAGAATAAGCCTACAGAAGGACGAAAATGACCTAAATATTAATCCAATGACACAAATGAACTTATTGCATGCCCAAGATTGGTTAAAAACCCTAATTGGACTACAATAAGCCTAGGTAGGATCGAAATGACGTAAATGTTAATGCACTAACACAAACACACCTAGTGTATGCACAAGATTGCTTAAAAATCCTAATTGGACCAAAATAACCCTAGGGACGACGAAAATGACCTAAATTTTAATCCAATGACCATAATTTCACAAGAATAAGCCTAGGGAGGACGAAAATGACCTAAATATTAATTTAATGACACAAATGAACTTATTGGATGGACAAGATTGGTTAAAACCCTTAACGTGACTACTATAAGGCTAGGGAGGACGAAAATGACCTAAATGTTAATCCAATGACACCAACAGACCTGTTGGATGCACAAGATTGGTTAAAAACCCTAATTGGACAAGAATAAGCTTAGGGAGGAAGAAAATGACCTAAATGTTAACCCAATCACACAAATGAACTTATTGGATGCACAAGATTGGCTAAAAACCCTAGTTGAACAAGAATATGCCTAGGGAGGACGAAAATGACCTAAATATTAATCCAATGACACAAATAAAATTATTGGATGCAAAAGATTTGTTAAAAACCCTAATTGGACAACAATAAGCTTATGGAGGACGAAACTAACCAAAATGTTAATCCAATGACACAAACGCACATATTGAATGCACAAGGTTGGTTATAAACCCTAATTGGACAAAAATAAGCCTAGGGAGAACGAAAACAATCTAAATGTTAAAAAAGCGACACAAATGAACTTATTGGATGCACAAGATTAGTTAAAAACCCTAATTGAATTAGAATAAGCCTAGTGAGGACGAAAATGACCTAAATATTAATCAAATGACACAAATGAACTTATTGCATGCACAAGATTGGTTAAAAACCGTAATTGGAATACAATAAGAAAAGGCAGGACGAAAATGACCTAAATATTGATCCACTAACACAAACACACCTATGTCATGCAGAAGATTGCTTAAAAATCCTAATTGGACAAGAATAAGCCTAAGTAGGATGAAAATGACCAATATGTTAATCCAATGACACAAATGAACTTCTTGGATGCCCAAGATCGGTTAAAAACCCTAATTAGACAAGAATAAGCCCATGGAGGACAAAAATGACCTAAATATTAATCCAATGACACAAATGAACATATTGGATGCACAAGATTGGTTAAAAATCCTAAGGTGACTACAAGAAGCCTCGAGAGGACGAAAACGACTTAAATGTTAATCCAATGTCATGCACAAGATTGGTTAAAAATTCTAATTGGACATGAATAAGACTGGGGAAGACGAAAATGACCTAAATGTTAATAAAATGACACAAATGAACTTATTGGATGCACAAGATTGGTTAAAAACCCTAATTGGACTAGAATAACGACAGGGAGGACGCAAATGACCTAACCATTAATCCAATGAGACAAATGAACTTATTGGAAGCACAAGATTGGTTGAAAACCCTAATTGGACTACAATAAGCCTAGGGAGGACGAAAATGACCTAAATGTTAATCCAATGACACAAACACACCTATTGGATTCACAAGATTGGTTAAAAACCCTAATTGGACAAGAATAAGCCTAGGGAGGACCAAAATGACCTAAATGTAATAAAATGACACAAATGAACTGATTGGACGCACAAGATTGGTTAAAAATACTAATTGGACTAGAATAAGCATAGAGACGACGAAAATGGCCTAAATGTTAATCTAATGACACAAATGAACTTATTGGAAGCACAATATTGGTTAAAACCCCTAATTGGACTACAAGAAACTTAGGGAGGATGAAAGTAACCTAAATGTTAATCCAATGACACCAACACACCTATTGGATGCACAAGATTGGTTAAAAATTCTAATCCGACAAGAATAAGCCTAGGAAGAACGAAAATGACCTAAATGTTAATCCAATCACACAAATGAAATTATTGGATGCAAAAGATAGGTAAAAAAACCCTAACTGGAGTACAATAAGACTTGGGAGGAGGAAAATGATCTGAATGTTAATCGAATGTCACAAACACACTTATTGGGGGCAAAGGACTGATTAAAAATTCCTATTGGACAAGAATAAGCTTATGGAGGACGAAAATGACCTAAATGTTAATCCAATGACATAAATGAACGTATTGGATGCACAAGATTCGTTAAAAACCTTTTTTGGACACGAATAAGATTAGGGAGGACGAGAATGACCTAAATGTTAATCCAATGACATAAATGAACGTATTGGATGCACAAGATTCGTTAAAAACCTTATTTGGACAAGAATAAGATTAGGGAGGACGAGAATGACCTAAATGTTAATCCAATGACACAAACACCCCTATTGGATACACAAGGTTGGTTAAAAACCCTAGTTGGACAAAAATAAGCCTAGGGAGGACGAAAACTACCTAAATGTTAAAAAGACCACACAAATGAACTTATTGGATTCACAAGATTAGTTAAAAACCCTAATTGAACTAGAATAAGCCTAGGGAGGACGAAAATGACCTAAATATTAATCCAATGACACAAATGAACTTATTGCATGCACAAGATTGGTTAAAAACCCTAATTAGACTACAATAAGCCTAGGCAGGATCTAAATGATGTAAATGTTAATGCACAAACACAAACACACCTAGTGTTTGCACAAGATTGCTTAAAAATCCTAATTGGACCAAAATAACCCTAGGGAGGACGAAAATGACCTAAATTTTAATCCAATGTCACAAATGAACTTATTGGATGCACAAGATTGATTAAAAACCCTAATTTGACAAGAATAAGCCTAGGGAGGACGAAAATGACCTAAATATTAATCCAATGACACAAATGAACTTATTGGATGGACAAGATTGGTTAAAAACCCTAACGTGACTACAAAAAGGCTAGGGTGGACGAAAATGACCTAAATGTTAATCCAATGACACAAACACATCTGTTGGATGCACAAGATTTGTTAAAAACTCTAATTGGATAAGAATAAGCTTAGGGAGGACGAAAATGACCTAAACGTTAATCCAATCACACAAATGAACTTGTTGGATGTACAAAATTGGTTAAAAACCCTAGTTAAACAAGAATATGCTTAGGGACGACGAAAATGACCTAAATATTAATCCAATGACCCAAATAAAATTATTGGATGAAAAGATTTGTTAAAAACCCTAATTTGACAAGAATAAGCTTAAGGAGGACGAAAAAGACCTAAATGTTAATCCAATGACACAAACGCACCTATTGAATGCACAAGGTTGGTTATAAACCCTAATTGGACAAAAATAATCCTAGGGAGGACGAAAATGACCTAAATTTTAAAAAAACGACACAAATGAACTTATTGGATGCACAAGATTAGTTAAAAACCCTAATTGAACTAGAATAAGCCTAGGGAGGACGAAAATGACCTAAATATTAATCAAATGACACAAATGAACTTATTGCGTGCATAAGATTAGTTAAAAACCCTAATTGGAATACAATAACCATAGGCAGGACGAAAATGACCTAAATGTTAATCCACTAACACAAACACACCTATGGGATGCCGAAGATTGCTTAAAAATCCTAATTGGACAAGAATAAACCTAGGGAGGATGAAAATGACCAATATGTTAAACCAATGACACAAATGAAGTTATTGGATGCCCAAGATTGATTAAAAACCCTAATTAGACTAGAAGAAGCCTCGGGAGGACGAAAATGACCTAACTGTTAATCCAATGACACAAACACACTTATTGGTGCACAAGGTTGGTTAAAAATTCTAATTGGACAAGAATAAGACTAGGGAAGACGAAGATGACCTAAATGTTAATAAAATGACACAAATGAACTTATTGGACGCACAAGATTGGTTAAAAACACTAATTGGACTTGAATAAGGATAGGGAGGACGCAAATGACCTAAATATTAATCCAATGAGACAAATGAACTTATTGGTAGCACAAGATTGGTTGAAAACCCTAATTGGACTACAATAAGCCTAGGGAAGACGAAAATGACCTAAATGTTAATCCAATGACACAAACACACCTATTGGATGCACAAGATTGGTTAAAAACTATAATTGGACAAGACTAAGCCTAGGAAGGACGAAAATAACCTAAATATTAATCTAATCACACAAATGAACTTATATTGATGCATAAGATTGGTAAAAAACCCTAACTGGACCACAATAATGCTAGGGAGGACGGAAAATACCTAAATGTTAATCGAATGACACAAACACATTTATTGGGGGCCAACGATTGGTTAAAAATTCTAATTGGACAAGAATAAGGCTAGGGAGGACGAAATGTCTTAAATGTTAATCCAATGACACAAATTAACTTATTGGATGCATAAGATTGGTTAAAAACCCTAATTGGACAGGAATAAGCCTAGGGAGAACGAAAATGACCTAAATATTAATCCAGTGACACAAATAAACTTATTGGTCGCACAAGAATTGTTAAAAACCCTAATAGGACTTGAATAAGCTTTGGGAGGACGAAAATGACCTAAATGTTAATCCAATGACACAAACACACCTATTGGATTCACAAGGTCGGTTAAAAACCATAATTGGACATAAATAAGCCCAACGAGGACGAAAACTACCTAAATGTTAATAAAAGGACCCAAATGAACATAATGGATGCACAATATTAGTTAAAAACCCTAATTGAACTATAATAAGAGTAAGGAGGACGAAGATGACCTTAATATTAATCCAATGACACAAACACACTTATTGGATGCACAAGATTGCTTAAAAATCCTAAATGGACCAGAATAAGACTAAGGAGGACGAAATTGACAAAAATTTTAATCCAATGACACAAATGAACTTGTTGGATGCACAAGATTGATTAAAAACCCTTATTTGACAAGAATAAGCCTAGGGAGGACGAAAATGACCTAAATATTAATCCAATGACACAAATGAACTTATTGGATCGACAAGATTGGTTAAAAACCCAAACGTGATTACAATAAGGCTAGGGAGGACGAAAATGACCTAAATGTTAATCCAATCACACAAATGAACTTATTGGATTCAAAAGATTGGTAAAAAACCCAAACTGGACTACAATAATGCTAAGGAGCACGAAAATGACCTATAAGTTAATCAAATGAGACAAACACACTTATTGCGGTTAAAAGATTGGTTAAAAATTCTAATTGGACTAGAATAAGCCTTGGGAGGACGAAAATGTCCTAAATGTTAATCCAATGATCCAAATTAACTTATTGGATGCACAAGATTGGTAAAAATCCTAATTGGACAAGAATAAGCCTAGGGAGAACGAAAATGACCTAATAATTAATCCAATGACACAAATGAACTTATTGGATGCACTAGATTTGTTAAAAACCCTAATTGGACAAGAATAAGCTAAGGCAGGAGGAAAATCCCCTAAATGTTAATCCAATGACATAAATATGTCCAAGGAGGACGAAAACTACTTAAATGTTAATAAAACGACACAAATGAACTTATTGGATGCACAAGATTAGTTAAAAAACCTAATTGAACTAGAATAAGTCTAGGAAGGATGAAAATGACCTATATATTAATCCAATGACACAAATGAACTTTTTGCATGCACAAGATTGGTTAAAAACCCTAATTGGACTACAATAAGCCTAGACACGACGTAAATGACCTAAATGTTAATCCGCTGACACAAAGACACCTATGGGATGCACAAGATTGCTTAAGAATCCTAATTGGACCAGAATTAGCCTAGGGAGGACGAAAATAACCTACACTTTAATTCAATGACACAAATGAACTTATTGCATTCACAAGATTGGTAAAAAAAACCTAATTAGACTACAATAAGCCTAGGCAGTATGTAATGACCTAAATGTTAATCCACTGACACAAACACACCTATTGGATGCACAAGATTGCTTAAAAATCCTAATTGGACCAGAATAAGCCTAGGCATGACGAAATTGACCAAAATGTTAATCGAATGACACAAATGAAATTATTGGATGCACAAGATTTGTTAAAAACCCTAATTGGACAAGAATAAGCTGAGGGAGGACGAAAATGACCAAAATGTTAATCCAATGACACAAACCACCTATCGAATGCACAAGGTTGGTTATAAACCCTAATTGGACAAAAATAAGCATAGGGAGGACGAAAGCTCCCTAAATGTTAATAAAACGACACAAATGAACTTAAAGGATGCACAAGATTAGTTAAAAACCATAACTGAACTAGAATACGCTTTGGCAGGACGAAAATGACTTAAATATTAATCTAATTACACAAATGAACTTATTGCATGCACAAGATTGGTTAAAAACCCTAATTGGACTACAATAAGCCTAGGCAGAACGTAAATGACCTAAATGTTAATCCAATAACACAAACACACCTATTGGATGCATAAGATTGCATTAAAATCCTAATTGGACCAGAATAAGCATAGGGAGGACGAAATTGACCTAAATGTTAATCCAATCACACAAATGAACTTATTGGATGCACAAGACTGGTAAAAAACCTTAACTGCACTACAATAAGCCTAGGGTGGACGAAAATGATCTAAATGATAATCGAATGATAGAAACACACTTATTGGGGGGCACAAGATTGGTTAAAAATTCTAATTAGACAAGAATAAGCCTATGGAGGACGAAAGTGACCTAAATGTTAATCGAATGACACAAACACAATTATTGGGGGAAATGGATTGGTTAAAAATTCCTATTGGACAAGAAATAGCCTAGGAAGGACGAAAATGACCTAAATGTTAATCCAATGACACAAACACACCTACTGGTTACAGAAGATTGGTTAAAATCCCTAATGGGAAAAGAATAAGCCTAGGGAGGACGAAAATGACCAAAATGTTAATAAAACGACACAAATGAACTTATTGGATGCACAAGATTGGTAAAAAACCCTAAGTGGACTACAATAATGCTAAGGAGCACGAAAATGACCTATAAGTTAATCGAATGACCCAAACACACTTATTGGGGGCAAAAGATTGGTTAAAAATTCTAATTGGACATGAAAAAGCCTTGGGAGGACGAAAATGTCCTAAATATTAATCCAATGACACAAATTAACTTATTGGATGCACTAGATTTGTTAAAAACCCTAATTGGACAAGAATAAGCTAAAGGAAGCCGAAAATGACCTAAATGTTAATCCAATGGCACAAACACACCTATTGCATTCACAAGGTCGGTTAAAAACCCTAATTGGACAAAAATAAATCCAAGGAGGACGAAAACTACTTAAATGTTAATAAAACGACACAAAAGAACTTATTGGATGCACAAGATTAGTTAAAAACCCTATTTGAACTTGAATAAGTCTAGGGAGGACGAAAATGACCTATACATTAATCCAATGACACAAATGAACTTATTGCCTAAAAACCCTAATTGGACTACAATAAGCTTAGGGAGGACGAAAATTACCTAAATGTTAATCCAATAACACAAACACACCTATTGGATGCACAAGATTGGTTAACAACCCTAATTGGACAAGAATAAGCCTAGGGAGGACGAAAATGACCTAAATGTTCATCCAATGACACAAATGAACTTATTGGATGCAAGAGATTGATTAAAAACACTAACGTGACTACAATTAGCCTAGGGAGGACGAAAATGACATAAATGTTAATCCAATGACACAAACACACATATTGGATGCACAAGATTGGTTAAAAATCGTAATTCAACAAGAATAAGCCTATGGAAGACGAAAATGACCTAAATATTAATCCAATGACACAAATGAACTTATTAGATGCACAAGATTGGTTAAAAACCCTAACATGACTACAATAAGCCTAGGGTGGACGAAAATGACCTTAACGTTAATCCAATGACAAACAAACCTGTTGGATGAACTAGATTGGTTAAAAACCTTTAATGGACAAGAGTAAGCCTAAAGAGAACGAAACTGAGCAAAATATTAATCCAATGACACAAATAAACTTATTGGATGCACAAGATTGGTTAATAACCCTAACGTGACTACAATAAGCCTAGGGAGGACGAAAATGACCTAATTGTTAATCCAATGACACAAACACACCTATTGGATGCACAAGATTGGTTAAAAACCCTAATTGGACAAGAATAAGCCTAGGGAGGACGAAAATGACCTAATTGTTAATCCAATGACACAAACACACCTATTGGATGCAAAAGATTGGTTAAAAACCCTAATTGGTCAAGAATATGCTTAGGGAGGACGAAAATGACCTAAATGTTAATCCAATCACACAAAAGAACTTATTGGATGCACAAGATTGGTAACAAACCCTAACTGGACAAGAATAAACCTAGGATGGATGAAAATGACTTAAATGTTATTTCAATGACAGAAACATACCTATTGGAAGCACAAAGTTGGTTAAAAAACCCAAATTGGAAAAGAATAAGCCTAGGGAGGACGAAAATGACCTAAATGTTTAAAAACCATAATTGGACAAGAATAAGCATAGGGAGGACGAAAATGTCCTAAATTTTAATAAAGCGACACAAACGAACTTATTGGATATGCCTAGGGGACGAAAATGACCTAAATATTAGTCCAATGACACAAATGATCTTATTGAAAGCACAAGATTTGTTAAAACCCCTAATTGGACCGCATTAAGCCTAGGGAGGACCAAAATGACCTAAATGTTAATCCAATCACACAAACACACCTATTGGATGCACAAGATTGGTTAAAAACCCAAATTGGACAAGAATTAGCCTAGAGACAACGAAAATGACGTAAATGTTAATATAATGAAACAAATGAACTTATTGGATGCAAGAGATTGATTAAAAACACTAACGTGACTACAATAAGCCTAGGGAGGACGAAAATGACCTAAATGTTAATCCAATGACACAAACACACCTATTGGATTCACAAGATTCGTTAAAAACCCTAATTCGACAAGAATAAGCCTATGGAAGACGAAAATGACCGAAATATTAATCCAAACACAAATGAAAATGACCTAAATGTTAATCCAATGACCTAAACACACATATTGGGTGCACAAGATAGGTTAAAAACCCTAACAAGACTACAATAAGCCTAGGGAGGACGAAAATGACCTTAATGTTAATCCAATGAAAAACACACATGTTGGATGCACAAGATTGGTTAAAAACCTTTACTGGACAAGAATAAGCCTAAGGAGGACGAAACTGAGCAAAATATTAATCCAATGACACAAATGAACTTATTGGATGCACAAGATTGGTTCATAACCCAAACGTGACTACAATAAGCCTAGGGAGGACGAAAATGACCTAAATGTTAATCCAATGACACAAACACACCTATTGGATGCAGAAGATTGGTTAAAAACCCTAATCGGTCAAGAATATGCTTAAGGAAGGACGAAAATGACCTAAATGTTAATCCAATCACACAAAAGAACTTATTGGATGCACAAGATTGGTAACAAACCCTAACTGGACTACAATAAACCTAGGGAGGACGGAAATGTCCTAAATGTTAATCGAATGACACAAACACACTTATTCGGGGCACAAAATTGGTTATAAATTCTAATTGGACAAGAATAAGCATCGGGAGGACGAAAATGACCTAAATGTTAATCCATTAACACAAATGAACTTATTGGATGCACAAGACTGGTTAAAAACCCAAACGTGACTTCAATAAGCCTAGGGAGGACGAAAATATCCTAAATGTTAATCCAATGACACAAACACACCAATTGGTTGCAAAAGATTGGTTAAAACCCCTGATTGGACTAGAATAAGCATAGGGAGGAAGAAAATGCCCTAAATGTTAACCGAGTCACACAAATGAACTTATTGGATGCACAAGGTTGGTAAAAAACCCTAGCTGGACTACGATAAGCCTAGGGAGGACGAAAATGATCTAAATTTTAATCCAATGACACAAATACACCTGTTGGATGTACAAGTTTGGTTAAAAACTCTAATTGGACAAGAATAAGCCAATGGAAGACGAAAATGACCTAAATATTAATCCAATGACACAAATGAATTATTGGATGCAAAAGATTGGTTAAAAACCCTAAGGTGACTATAATAAGCCTAGGGAGGAAGAAAAATGACCTAAATGATAATCCAATGACACAAACACACCTATTGGTTGCACGAGATTGGTTAAAAACCCTAATTGGACAAGACTAAGCTTAGGGAAGACGAAAATGACCAAAATGTTAATCCAATCACGCAAAAGAACTTATTGAATGCACAAGATTGGTAAAAAAAAATCCTAACTGGACTACAATAAGCCTAGGGAGGACGAAAATGACCTAAATGTTAATCCAATGACACAAACACACCTGTTGGATTCACAAGATTGGTTAAAAACTGTAATTGGACAAGAATAAGTCCAAGGAGGACGAAAACTACCTAAATGTTAGTAAAATGACACAAATGAACTTATTGGATGCACAAGATTGGTTAAAAACCTTAACGTGACTACAATAAGCCTAGGGTGGACGAAAATAACCTAAATGATAATCCAATGACACAAACACACCTATATGATGCACAAGATTGGTTAAAAACCCTAATTGGACAAGAATAAGCCTAGGGAGGAAGAGAATCACCTAAATGTTAATCTAATCACACAAATGAACTTATTGGAGGCACAAGATTTGTATAAAAAACCCTAGCTGGACTATAATAAGCCTAGGGAGGACGAAAATGATCTAAATTCTAATCCAATGACACAAATATACCTGTTGGATGCACAAGTTTTGTTAAAAACTCTAATTGCACATGAATAAGCCCATGGAAGACGAAAATGACCTAAATATTATTCCAATGACACAAATGAACTTATTGGATGCACAAGTTTCGTTAAAAATCCTAAGGTGACTACAATAAGCTTAGGGAGGACGAAAATGACCTAAATGTTAACCCAATGACAGAAACACACCTATTGGATGCACAAGATTGTTAAAAACCCTAATTGGACAAGAATAAGTCTAGGAAGAAGGAAAATGGCCTAAATATTAATCCAATGACACGAATGAACTTATTAGATGCACAAGATTGGTTAAAAACGCTAACGTGACTACAATAAGCCTAGGGAGGCCAAAAATGACCTAATTGTTAATCCAATGACACAAACAAACCAATTGGATGCACAAGATTGGTTAAAAACCCTAATTGGACAAGAATAAGCCTAGGGAGAAGGAAAATAACCTAAATGTTAATCCAATCACACAATTGAACTTAGTGGATGCACAAGATTGGTTAAAAAACCCTAGCTCGACTACAATAAGCCTAGAGAGGACGAAAAGGATCTAAATTTTAATCCAATGACACAAAGACACCTATTGGATGCTCAAGATTGGTTAAAAGCTCTAATTGGACAACAATAAGCCAATGGAAGACGAAAATGACCTAAATATTAATCTAATGACACAAATGAACTTATTGGATGCAGAAGATTGGTTGAAAACCCTAATGTGACTACCATAAACCTAGGGAGGACGAAAATGACCTAAATGTAATCCAATGACACAAACACACCAATTGAAGGCACAAGATTGGTTAAAAACTCTATTTGGACAAGAATTAACCTAGGGAGGAAGAAAATGACCTAAATGTTAATCCTATCACACAAATGAACTTATTGGATGCACAAGATTGGTAAGAAACCGTAGCTGGACTACAATAAGCCTAGAGAGGACGAAAATGATCTAAATTTTAATCCAATGACACAAAGACACCTATTGGATTCACAAGATTGGTTAAAAACTCTATTTGGACAACAATAACCCTATGGAAGACGAGAATGACCTAAATATTAATCCAATGACACAAATGAACTATTGGATGCACCAGATTGGTTAAAAACCCTAACGTGACTACAATAAAACTAGGGATGACGAAAATGACCTAAATGTTAATCCAATGACACAAACACACCAATTGAAGGCACATGATTGGTTAAAAACCATAATTGGAAAAGAATAAGCCTAGGGAGGAAGAAAATGACCTAAATGTTAATCCAATCACACAAATGAACTTATTGGATGCACAAAACTGGTAAAAAACCTTAGCTGGACTACAATAAGCCTAGAGAGGACAAAAATGATCTAAATTTTAATCCAATGACACAAATACACCTGTTGGATGCACAAGTTTTGTTAAAAACTCTAATTGGACAAGAATAAGCCTATGGAAGACGAAAATGACCTAAATATTAATACAATGACACAAATAAACTTATTGGATTCACAAGATTTCTTAAAAACACTAAGGTGACTACAATAAGCCCAGGGAGGACGAAAATGACCTAAATGATAACCCAATGGCAGAAACACGCCTATTGGATGCACAAGATTGGTTAAAAATCCTAATTGGACAAGAATAAGCCTAGGAAGGACGAAAATGACCTAAATATTAATCCAATGACTCAAATGTACTTATTGGATGCACAAGATTGGTTAAAAACGCTAGCGTTACTACAATAAGCCTTGGGAAGACGAAAATGACCTAAATGTTAATCCAATGACACAAACACACCAATTTGATGCACAAGATTGGTTAAAAACCTTAACTTGACTAAAATAAGCCTAGGGAGGACGACAATAACCTAAATGTTAATCCAACGACACAAAAACACCTATTTGATGCACAAGATTGCTTAAAAATCTTAATTGCACCAGAATACGCCTAGGGAGGACGAAAATGACCTAAATGTTAATCCACTAACACAAATACACCTATTGAATGCACAAGATTGCTTAAAAATCCTAATTAGACCAGAATAAGCCTTGGGAGGACGAAATTGACCTAATTTTAATACAATGACACAAATGAACTTCTTGGATGCACAAGATTGGTTAAAAACCCTAATTGGACAAGAATAAGCTTAGGGATGACGAAAATGACCTAAATATTAATCCAATGACACGAATGAACATACTAGATGCACATGATTGGTTAATAACCATAACGTCACTACAATAAGCCTAGGGAGGACGAAAATGACCTAAATGTTAATCAAATGACACAAACACACCTAATGGATGCACAAGATTGGTTAAAAACCCTAATTCGACAAGAATAAGCCTGTGGAAGACGAAAATGACGTAAATATAAACCCAATGACACAAATGAACTTATTAGATGCACAAGATTGGTTAAAAACCCTAACATGACTACAATAAGCCTAGGGGGGACGAAAATGACCTTAATGTTAATCCAATGAAAAACAAACATGTTGGATGCACAAGAATTGTTAAAAACCCTAATTGGACTAGAATAAGCCTAGGGAGGACAAAAATGACCAAAATATTAATAAAATGACACAAATGAACTTATTGGATGCACAAGATTGGTAAAAAACCCTAACTGGACTACAATAATGCTAAGGAGCACGAAAATGACCTATAAGTTAATCGAATGACCCAAACACATTATTGGGAGCAAAAGATTGGTTAAAAATATTAATTGGACAAGAATAAGCCTTGGGAGAACGAAAATGTCCTAAATATTAATCCAATGACACAAATTAACTAATTGGATGCACTAGATTTGTTAAAAACCCTAATTGGACAAGAATAAGCTAAGGGAGGACGAAAATGACCTAAATATTAATCCAATGGCACCAAAAAACCTATTGGATTCACATGGTCGGTTAAAAACCCTAATTGGAAAAAAATAAGTCCTAGGAGGACGAAAGCTACTTAAATGTTAATAAAACGACACAAACAAACTTATTGGATGCACAAGATTAGTTAAAAACCCTAATTGAACTAGAATAAGTCTAGGGAGGACGAAAATGACCTATATATTAATCCAATGACACAAATGAACTTATTGCATGAACAAGATTGGTTAAAAACCCTAATTGGACTAAAATAAACCTAGGAAGTACATAAAAGACCTAAATGTTAATCCACTTACACAAACACACCTATTGGATGCACAAGATTGCTTAAAAATCCTAATTGGACCAGAATAAGCCTAGAGAGGACGAGAATGACCTACATTTTAATTCAATGACACAAATGAACTTATGGGATGCACTAGATTGGTTAAAAACCCTAATTGGACTACAATAAGCCTAAGCAGGACGTAAATGACCTAAATGTTAATCCACTGACACAAACACACCTATTGGATGCACAAGATTGCTTAAAAATCATAATTGGACCAGAATAAGCCTAGGGAGGACGAAATTGACCTAAATGTTAATCCAATCACACAAATGAACTTCTTGGATGCACAAGATTGGTTAAAAACACTAATTGGACAAGAATAAGCTCAGGGATGTAGAAAATGACCTAGATATTAATCGAATGATTGGTTCAAAACACTAATTGGACAAGAATAAACCTAGGGACGCAAAAATGACCTAAATGTTCATCCAATGACACAAACACAGCAATTGGATGCACAAGATTGGTTAAAAACCGCAATTTTACAAGAATAAGCCTAGGGTGGACGAAAATGACCTAAATGTTCATCCAATGACACAAATGAACTTATTGGATG
>NC_021166.2:32793726-32797519 GCF_000331145.2 Cicer arietinum | reverse complement strand
ACAAGATTGGTTAAAAACCCTAATTGGACAAGAATAAGCCTTGGGAGGACGAAAATGACCAAACTTTTCATCCAATGACACAAACACACCTATTGGATAAACAAGATTGGTTAAAAACCCTAATTGGACAAGAATAAGCCTTGGGAGGACGAAAATGACCAAACTTTTCATCCAATGACACAAACACACCTATTGGATGCACAAGAATGGTTAAAAACCGTAATTGGACAAGAATAAGCCTTGGGAGGACGAAAATGACCAAACTTTTCATCCAATGACACAAACACACCTATTGGATGCACAAGAATGGTTAAAAACCGTAATTGGACAAGAATAAGCCTTGGGAGGACGAAAATGACCCAAATGTTCATCCAATGACGCAAGCACGCCTATTGAATGCACAAGATTGGTTAAAACCCGAATTGGAGAAGAATAAGCTTAGGGAGGACGAAAATGATCTAAATGTTCATCCAATGACACAAATGAACTTATTGAATGCACAAGATTGGTTAAAAACCCTAATTGGACAAGAATAAGCCTTGGGAGGACGAAAATGATCTAAATGTTCATCCAATGACACAAATGAACTTATTGAATGCACAAGATTGGTTAAAAACCCTAATTGGACAAGAATAAGCCTTGGGAGGACGAAAATGATCTAAATGTTCATCCAATGACACAAATGAACTTATTGAATGCACAAGATTGGTTAAAAACCCTAATTGGACAAGAATAAGCCTTGGGAGGACGAAAATGACCTAAATGTTCATCCAATGACACAAATGAACTTATTAGATGCACAATATTGGTTAAAAACCCTAATTGGAGAATAATAAGCCTCGGGAGGACGAAAATGACCTAAATTTTCATCCAATGACACAAAGACGCCTATTGAATGCACAAGATAGGTTAAAACCCTAATTGGACAAGAATAAGCCTTGGGAGGACGAAAATGATCTAAATGTTCATCCAACGACGCAAACACACCTATTGGATGCACAAGATTTGTTAAACCCCCTATTTGGACTAGAATAAACCTAGGGAGGATGAAAATGACCTAAATGTTTATCCAATGACACAAATGAACTTATTTGATGCACAAGATTGGTTAAAAACCCTAATTGGACAAGAATAAGCCTTGGGAGGACGAAAATGATCTAAATGTTCATCCAACGACGCAAACACACCTATTGGATGCACAAGATTTGTTAAACCCCCTAATTGGACAAGAATAAGCCTTGGGAGGACGAAAATGATCTAAATGTTCATCCAACGACGCAAACACACCTATTGGATGCACAAGATTTGTTAAACCCCCTAATTGGACAAGAATAAGCCTTGGGAGGACGAAAATGATCTAAATGTTCATCCAACGACGCAAACACACCTATTGGATGCACAAGATTTGTTAAACCCCCTAATTGGACAAGAATAAGCCTTGGGAGGACGAAAATGATCTAAATGTTCATCCAACGACGCAAACACACCTATTGGATGCACAAGATTGGTTAAAAACCCTAATTGGACTAGAATAAGACTAGGGAGGATGAAAATCAGCTAAATGTTCATCCAATGGCACAAATAAACTTATTGGATTCACAAGAGCGCTTTAAAACCTTATTTTGACAAGAATAAGCCTAGGGAGGACGAAAATGACCTAAATGTTCATCCAATGACACAAACACACCTATTGGATGCACAAGATTGGTTAAAAACCCTATTTGGACTAGAATAAACCTAAGGAGGACGAAAATGACCTAAATGTTCATCCAATGACACAAACACACCTATTGGATGCACAAGATTGGTTAAAAACCCTATTTGGACTAGAATAAACCTAAGGAGGACGAAAATGACCTAAATGTTCATCCAATGACACAAACACACCTATTGAATGCACAAGATTTGTTAAAAAGCCTAATTGGACTAGAATAAACCTAGGGAGGATGAAAATGACCTAAATGATCCTCCAATGACACAAATAAACTTATTGGATGCACAAGATTGGTTAAAAACCCTAATTGGACTAGATTAAACCTAAGGAGGACGAAAATAACCTAAATGTTAATCCAATGACACAAATTGACTTATTGGATGCACAAGATTGGTTAAAAACCCTAATTGGACTAGATTAAACCTAAGGAGGACGAAAATAACCTAAATGTTAATCCAATGACACAAATTGACTTATTGGATGCACAAGATTGGTTAAAAACCCTAATTGGACTAGATTAAACCTAAGGAGGACGAAAATAACCTAAATGTTAATCCAATGACACAAATTGACTTATTGGATGCACAAGATTGGTTAAAAACCCTAATTGGACTAGATTAAACCTAAGGAGGACGAAAATAACCTAAATGTTAATCCAATGACACAAATTGACTTATTGGATGCACAAGATTGGTTAAAAACCCTATTTGGACTAGAATAAACCTAAGGAGGACGAAAATGACCTAAATGTTCATCCAATGACACAAACACACCTATTGGATGCACAAGAATGGTTAAAATCCCTAATTGGACAAGAATAAGCCTTGGGAGGACGAAAATGACCCAAATGTTCATCGAATGCCGCAAACACGCCTATTGAATGCACAAGATTGGTTATAACCCTAACTGGACAAGAATAAGACTAGGGGTGAAGAAAATGACCTAAATGTTCATCCAATGACACAAATGAACTTATTGGATGCACAAGATTGGTTAAAAGCCAACCCTGTTTGGACTAGAATAAACCTAGGGAGGACGAAAATGACCTAAATGTTCATCCAATGACGCAAACACACCTATTGGATGCACAAGATTGGTTAAAAACCAACCCTATTTGGACTAGAATAAACCTAGGGAGGACGAAAATGACCTAAATGTTCATCCAATGACGCAAACACACCTATTGGATGCACAAGAATGGTTAAAAACCTTAATTGGACAAGAATAAGCCTTGGGAGGACGAAAATGACCTAAATGTTCATCCAATGACACAAATGAACTTATTTTATGCATAAGATTGGTTAAAAACCCTAATTGGAGAAGAATAAGCCTACGGAGGACGAAAATGACCTAAATGTTGATCCAATGACACAAATACACCTATTGAATGCACTAGATTGGTTAAAACCCTAATTGGACAAGAATAAGCCTTGGGAGGACGAAAATGGCCTAAATGTTCATCCAATGACGCAAACACACCTATTGGATGCCCAAGATTGGTTAAAACCCTAATTGGAGAAGAATAAGCCCAGGGAGGACGAAAATGGCCTAAATGTTCATCCAACGACGCAAACACACCTATTGGATGCCCAAGATTGGTTAAAACCCTAATTGGAGAAGAATAAGCCCAGGGAGGACGAAAATGGCCTAAATGTTCATCCAACGACGCAAACACACCTATTGGATGCCCAAGATTGGTTAAAACCCTAATTGGAGAAGAATAAGCCCAGGGAGGACGAAAATGGCCTAAATGTTCATCCAACGACGCAAACACACCTATTGGATGCCCAAGATTGGTTAAAACCCTAATTGGAGAAGAATAAGCCCAGGGAGGACGAAAATGACCTAGATGTTCATCCAATGACACAAACACACCTATTTGATGCACAAGATTGGTTAAAAACCCTAATTGGACTAGATTAAACATATGGAGGACGGAAATAACCTAAATGTTAATCCAATAACACAAATTGACTTATTGGATGCACAAGATGGGTTAAAAACCCTAATTGGACAAGAATAAGCCTAGGGAGGACGAAAATGACCAAAATGTTCATCCAATGACACAAACACACCTAT
>NC_021166.2:32793183-32793669 GCF_000331145.2 Cicer arietinum | reverse complement strand
ATCACCTAAATGTTCATCCAATGGCACAGATGAACTTATTGGATGCACAAGAGTGTTTTAAAACCTTATTTTGACAAGAATAAGCCTAGGGAGGACGAAAATGACCTAAATGTTCATCCAATGACACAAACACACCTATTGGATGCATAAGAATGGTTAAAACCCCTAATTGGACAAGAACAAGCCTTGGGAGGACGAAAATGACCCAAATGTTCATCGAATGACGCAAACACGACTATTGAATGCACAGATTGGTTAAAACCCTAATTGGACAAGAATAAGACTAGGGAGGAAGAAAATGACCTAAATGTTCATCCAATGACACAAATGAACTTGTTGGATGCACAAGATTGGTTAAAAACACTAATTGGAGAAGAATAAGCTTTGGGAGGACGAAAATGACCTAAATGTTCATCCAATGACACAAATGAACTTATTTCATGCACAAGATTGGTTAAAAACCCTAATTGGAGAAGAATAAGCCTA
>NC_021166.2:32789108-32793022 GCF_000331145.2 Cicer arietinum | reverse complement strand
AATAAGCCTAGGGAGGACGAAAATGACCTAAATGTTCATCCAATGACACAAACACACCTATTGGATGTACAAGATTTGTTAAAAACCATAATTGGACTAGAATAAACCTAAAGTGGACGAAAATGACCTAAATGTTAATCCAATGACACAAATTGACTTATTGGATGCACAAGATTGGTTAAAAACCCTAATTGGACAAGAATAAGCCTAGGGAGGACGAAAATGACCTAAATGTTCATCCAATGACACAAACACACCTATTGGATGCACAAGATTTGTTAAAAACACTAATTGGACTAGAATAAATCTAGGGAGGACCAAAATGACCTAAATGAACATCCCATGATACAATTGAACTTATTGGATGCACAAAATTGGTTAAAAACCCTATTTGGACAATAACAAGCTTAGGGAGGACGAAAATGACCTAAATGTTCATTCAATGACACAAATGAACTTATTGTATGCACAAGATTGGTTAAAAACCCTAATTGGACTAGATTAAACCTAGGGACGACGAAAATGACGTAAATGTTCATCCAATGGCACAAATGAACTTATTGGATGCACAAAATTGGTTAAAAACGCTAATTGGACAAGAATAGCCTAGGGAGGACGAAAATGACCTAAATGTTCATTCAATGACACAAATGAACTTATTGGATGCACAAGATAGGTTAAAAACCCTAATTGGAGAAGAATAAGCCTATGGAGGAGGAAAAAGACCTAAATGTTCATCCAATTACACAACTGAACTTATTGGATGAACAAGATTGGTTAAAACCCCTATTTGGACTAGAATAAACCTTGGGAGGACGAAAATGACCTAAATGTTCATCCAATGACACAAACACACCTATATGACACAAATGAACTTATTTCATGCACAAGATTGGTTAAAACCCTAATTGGACAAGAATAGCCTAGGGAGGACGAAAATGACCTAAACGTTCATCCAATGACACAAACACACCTATATGACACAAATGAACTTATTTCATGCACAAGATTGGTTAAAACCCTAATTGGACAAGAATAGCCTAGGGAGGACGAAAATGACCTAAACGTTCATCCAATGACACAAACACACCTATTGGATGCACAAGAATGGTTAAAAACCTTATTTGGACAAGAATAAGCCTTTGGAGGACGAAAATGAGCCAAATGTTCCTCCAATGACGCAAACACGCCTATTTGATGCACAAGATTGGTTAAAAACCCTAATTGGACTAGATTAAACATAAGGAGGACGAAAATAACCTAAATGTTAATCCAATGACATAGATTGACTTATTGGATGCACAAGATTGGTTAAAAAACCTAATTGGACGAGAATAAACCTAGGGAGGGCGAAAATGACATAAATGTTCATCCGATGGCACAAACACACCTATTGGATAAACAAGATTGGTTAAAAACCCTAATTGGACTAGAATAAAACTAGGGAGGATGAAAATGACCTAAATGTTCATCCAATGACACAAACACACCTATGGGATGCACAAGATTGGTTAAAACCCTAATTGGACTTGATTAAACCTAGGGAGGACGAAAATGACCTAAATATTCATCCAATGGCACAAATGAACTTCTTAGATGCACAAGATTGGTTAAAAGCCCTAATTGGACAAGAATAAGCCTAGGGAGGACGAAAATGACCAAAATGTTCATCCAATGACACAAACACACCTTTTGGATAAACAAGATTGGTTAAAAACCCTAATTGGACTAGAATAAGACTAGGGAGGATGAAAATCACCTAAATGTTCATCCAATGGCACAAATGAACTTATTGGATGCACAAGAGTGCTTTAAAACCTTATTTTGACAAGAATAAGCCTAGGGAGGACGAAAATGACCTAAATGTTCATCCAATGACACAAACACACCTATTGGATGCACAAGAATGGTTAAAAACCTTATTTGGACAAGAATAAGCCTTGGGAGGACGAAAATGAGCCAAATGTTCCTCCAATGATGCAAACACGCCTATTTGATGCACAAGATTGGTTAAAAACCCTAATTGGACTAGATTAAACATAAGGATGACGAAAACAACCTAAATGTTAATCCAATGACACAAATTGACTTATTGGATGCACAAGATTGGTTAAAAAACCTAATTGGACGAGAATAAACCTAGGGAGGACAAAAATGACCTAAATGTTCATCCGATGGCACAAACACACTAATTGGATAAACAAGATTGGTTAAAAATCCTAATTGGACTAGAATAAAACTAGGGAGGATGAAAATGACCTAAATGTTCATCCAATGACACAAACACACCTATGGGATGCACAAGATTGGTTAAAACCCTAATTGTACTAGATTAAATCTAGGGAGGACAAAAATGACCTAAATATTCATCCAATGGCACAAATGAACTTATTGGATGCACAAAAGTGTTTTAAAACCATATTTGGACAAGAATAAGCCTAGGGTGGACGAAAATGACCTAAATGTTCATCCAATGACACAAACACACCTATTGGATGCACAAGATTGGTTAAAAACCCTAATTGGACAAGAATAGGACTAGGGAGAACGAAAATGACCTAAATGTTCATCCAATGAAACAAACACACCTATTGGATGCACAAGATTGGTTAAAAACGCTAATTGGACTAGAATAAACCTAAGGTGGACAAAAATGACCTAAATTTTAATACAATGACACAAATTGACTTTTGGATGCACAAGATTGGTTAAAAAACCTAATTGGACGAGAATAAACCTAAGGAGGACGAAAATGACCTAAATGTTCATCCAATGGCACAAATGAACTTATTGGATGCACAAGATTGGTTAAAACCCTAATTGGACAAGAATAAGCCTAGGGAGGACGAAAATGACCTAGATGTTCATCCAATGACACAAACACACCTATTGGATAAGCAAGAATGGTTAAAAACCTTATTTGGACAAGAATAAGCCTAGGGAGGACGAAAATGACCTAAATGTTCATCCAATGGCACAAATGAACTTATTGCATGCACAAGAGTGTTTGAAAACCCTAATTGGACAATAATAAGCCTAGGGAGTACGAAAATGACCTAAATATTCATCCAATGATACAAATGAACTTATTGGATGCCCAAGATTGGTTAAAAACCCTAATTGGAGAAGAATAAACTTAGGGAGGACAAAAATGACCTAAATGTTCATCCAATGACACAAACACACCTATTGGATGCACAAGATTGGTTAAAAACCCTAATTGGACAAGAATAAGCCTAGGGAGGACGAAAATGACCTAAATGTTCATAAAATGACACAAACACGCTAATTGAATGCACAAGATTGGTTAAAACCCTAATTGGACAAGAATAAGACTAGGGAGGACGAAAATGACTTGAATGTTCATCCAATGACACAAACACACCTAATGGACGCACAAGATTGGTTAAAAACCCTAATTGGACAAGAATAAACGGAGGACGAAAATGACCTAAATGTGCATCCAATGACACAAACACACCTAATGGACGCACAAGATTGGTTAAAACCCTAATTGGACAAGAATAAACGGAGGACGAAAATGACCTAAATGTGCATCCAATGACACAAACACACCTAATGGACGCACAAGATTGGTTAAAAACCCTAATTGGACTAGATTAAACCTAAAGAGGACGAAAATAACCTAAATGTTAATCCAATGACACAAATTGACTTATTGGATGCACAAGATTGGTTAAAAACCCTAATTGGACAAGAATAAGCCTAGGGAGGACGAAAATGACCAAACTTTTCATCCAATGACACAAACACACCTATTGGATAAACAAGAATGGTTAAAAACCCTAATTGGACTAGAATAAAACTAGGGAGGATGAAAATGACCTAAATGTTCATCCAATGACACAAACACACCTATTGGATGCACAAGATTGGTTAAAAACCTAATTGGA
>NC_021166.2:32786263-32789052 GCF_000331145.2 Cicer arietinum | reverse complement strand
GTTAAAAACCCTAATTGGACTAGAATAAAACTAGGGAGGATGAAAATGACCTAAATGTTCATCCAATGACACAAACACACCTATTGGATGCACAAGATTGGTTAAAAACCCTAGTTGGACTAGAATAAACCTAGGGAGGACGAAAATGACCTAAATGTTCGTCCAATGGCACAAATGAACTTATTGGATGCACAAGAGTGTTTTAAAACCCTAATTAGACAATAATAAGTCTAGGGAGGACGAAAATGAACTTAATGTTCATCCAATGACACAAACACACCTATTGGATGCACAAGATTGGTTAAAAACGCTAATTTGCTAGAATAAACCAATGGAGGACGAAAATGACCTAAACGTTCCTCCAATGACACAAATGATCTTATTGGATGCACAAGATTTGTTAAAAACCCTAATTGGACTAGAATAAACCTATGGAGGACGAAAATGACCTAAATGTTCATCCAATGACACAAATGAACTTATTAGATGCACAAGATTGGTTAAAAACCCTAATTGGACTAGAATAAACCTAGGGAGGACGAAAATGAACTTAATGTTCATCCAATGACACAAATGAACTTATTAGATGCACAAGATTGGTTAAAAACCCTAATTGGACTAGAATAAACCTAGGGAGGACGAAAATGAACTTAATGTTCATCCAATGACACAAATGAACTTATTAGATGCACAAGATTGGTTAAAAACCCTAATTGGACTAGAATAAACCTATGGAGGACGAAAATGACCTAAATGTTCATCCAATGACACAAATAACCTAAATGTTAATCCAACGACACAAACATACCTATTGGATGCACAAGATTGGTTAAAAACCTTAATTGGACAAGAATAAGCCTAGGGAGGACAAAAATGATCTAAATGTTAATCGAACGATACAAATTAGCTGCACAAGATTGGTTAAAAACCCTAATTGGACAAGAATAAGTCTATGGAGGACGAAAATGACCTAAATGTAAATCCAATTACACAAATTAACTTATTAGATGCACAAGATTGGTTAAAAACCCTAATTGGACAAGAATAAGTCTATGGAGGACGAAAATGACCTAAATGTAAATCCAATTACACAAATTAACTTATTAGATGCACAAGATTGGTTAAAAACTCTAATTAGAAACGAATAAGCCTATGGATGACGAAAGTGACCTAAATGTTAATCCAATGACACAAATGAACTTATTAGATGCACAAGGTTGGTCAAAAACCCTAATTGGACAAGAATAAGCCTATGGAGGACAAAAATTACCTAAATGTTAATCCAATTACACCAACACACCTATTGGATGCACAAGATTTTTAAAAAACCCTAATTTGACAAGAATAAGCCTATGGGGAACAAAAATGACCTAAATTTTAATCCAACTACACAAACATACCTATTGGATGCACAAGATTGGTTAAAATCCCTAATTACACTAGAATAAGCCTATGGAGGACGAAAATGACCTAAATGTTAATCCAATTACAAAATTAACTTATTAGATGCACAAGATTGGTTAAAAACCCTAATTAAACACGAATAAGCCTATGGATGACGAAAGTGACCTAAATGTTAATCCAATGACACAAATGAACTTATTAGATGCACAAGGTTGGTCAAAAACTCTAATTGGACAAGAATAAGCCTATGGAGGCCAAAAATTACCTAAATGTTAATCCAATTACACCAACACACCTATTGGATGCACAAGATTTTTAGAAAACCCTAATTTGACAAGAATAAGCCTGTGGGGAACAAAAATGACCTAAATTTTAATCCAACTACACAAACATACCTATTGGATGCACAAGATTGGTTAAAACCCCTAGTTGGACTAGAAAAATCTAGGGAGGATGAAAATGACCAAAATGTTAATCCAATGACACAAATGAACTTATTAGATACACAAGATTGTTCAAAAACCCTAATTGGACAAGAATAAGTCTAGAGAGAATGAAAATGACCTAAATGTTAATCTAATGACACAAATGATCTTATAGGATGCACAATATTGGTTAAAAATCCTAACTGGACTAGAATAAGGCTAGGGAGGACGAAAATGATCTAAATGTTAATCCAATGACACAAACACACCTATTGGATTCACAATATTGGTTAAAAACGCTAATCCGACAAGCATAAGCCTAGGGAGGACGAAAATGACCTAAATGTTAATACAATGACACAAATGAACTGTTGATTATTATGACCTCGAAATAATCAGAATATATCAGTCTTTAACAAATTAAAGCAATATAGAAAATCGAATACGTCTAGCATACAATTAAGATCGAACATACAATCATACGATGCAAGATTTATTCAGATTCATACACAGCGGAATTATAATGCGGCATACAAGATTAACAATTAAAAGTAAAAGGATAAGGGATAGAATGCACCAAGGTTTATCCTGGTTCAGTTGTCAACGAGACAACCTACATCCAGTCCTGACAATCCAACTGGATTTCAGCTTTTTCTCCAATAGAAAGAATTGTGACTTGTTTACAGATTGTCCAGTTTCCTCGAAACCTATCTATCTAACACAATCTCTTTCCTATTGCTTAACCCCTTGATCCTTGCAGTCACTCAGCACACTCACACAAAATCAAGTCAAGCTCCTTCTTGATGAGGCCTCTCACCCAAGAAGATCGCCACCAGTTTCTAGCTGGACTTTTCGCAGTCGTTTCTTTGCAAAGAATTTATTACAAGCAAAGTAAAAGAAGTACAAAAAGTGTCTTCAATCTTGATCAATGTATCTCACAAGAATCTGGTTGTTCAATGA